>NC_052165.1:35498383-35798383 GCF_902713615.1 Scyliorhinus canicula | reverse complement strand
GTTCCACCCCAGGACCTGATGGTCAAGGAAGGTGCGTTCATAATGTGGTCAAACAGGTTGAGAGTCAACATGCCAATGGCTGGTGCTAAGAATGGGAGAAATCTGTGGTCAGTCAAATGATGGAAACAATGTAAAATTACTTGTTGCAAGAGCAACTCGCTGTGTGAACTGTAACATACAACGCCAGATTTGTCAGGATTAATGCACTTGCTAAGAGATCAGATGGATTCCTCTATTTTAAATTTGCAATAATGTCTGTGTTAATGTAAGCTTTTAATCTGCTAATTCATCACAGGCTGAATGTGTTGAGGCAGCAATGGGAATGTATTCATGCCGGTGTCTACCAGGGTGGACAGGAGATGGTGAAGATTGTACTGAAATCAATAACTGCCTGCTAGAAAATCAAGGAGGATGCCACACCAATGCAACCTGTATTCACCTGGGCCCAGGCCAGGTAAATGAGAATGCTTCATTTTCTTTGCCAATTTCCTCCCTCCTTTTGAAGCTGTCAATTCCTTCCTGTGTCATCCGTGTGTCAGTTGGTCGCACTGTAAGTCAGTAAGTTCGATTTCCACTCCAGGGACGTGAGTGTAACACTGAGAGAGAGAGAGAGAGAGAAATGGAAGTGCCTGACATTCCTCTCAGATAGATGAAAACGATCTGTGAATGAGAGCACCTCTATGGATGCAGTAATAAATTGCAGGCCTGATTCGGTGCTGGAATAGGCCTTTGCAGCCTAAGAAAGAGGCATAGGCCATAAAGCCTGCTCTGCCATTCAGTAGGATAATGGCTGACCTTCTATTGTAACTTCATTTTCCCTCATGATACCCATATTCCATGATCCCCTTAGTGAGTAAACATTTATCAATCTCAGTCTTGAACATATGCAACAACTGAGCGTCACTAACTCTGAAGTAGAGAAGTCCAAAGATTCACACCACATTAGGTGAAGAAATTTCACCTTACCTCAGTCCTAAAAGAACTACCTCGTATTCTGAAATTATGAACCCCGTCATTCTAAACTCTCAGCCAAAGAGGACACCTTTTTCCTCCTTATGTTCAATTCCCTTTCATGACCAAAAGACGAGAGTGCTCGTTTTTCAAAGAAGGAGTGTCTTTAGTGTTCAATTGTTCTGATGGAACCATTAATTCAGCGAACACGTGTAGTTGGATCTGAACAGAGGCTTTAATACACTTACAATAGAGCCAGCCTATTCGTCGTTGAACTTCAGGTGAAATGGCAGGCTGGCTCTAAGGCACTGATCTTTATACATCGGTCCCAGGGGGAGGAGTCCTGGGCGGAGCCAAGGGAGGAGCCCAGTACAAACTCTCGCGTACTCCCAGAGCGACTCCCCCCTGGTGGTCGAATAGTGCAACTGCACTTACAATGGGTAGATAACGAACATATATACATGGAGTGATATTGGCAACTATATATAGTGTGAATCACATTCACCACATGTTCTCTGTTTGATTGTGTCAATCTGTTTACTCTTAATGTTCAATCTGCTGCATTGGTTAAGCCTGGCTGTGGACTCAGAGAGAAGTAAATAAGGCTATAGAAAGAGCTGGAAGCCACAGCTGTAAGCATGGAGTAGACACGCATAGAAGCTGTTGTCATCTCTGCATAACACTGAGAATGAAATAAAAGTTTCATCAAGTGTTGATGGGTAATTGAATTTATCAATCAAAAAATTAATATTTTAAATAAACATTTTTTAAAAATCACTAGAATCAGTTTAAGCAGATCCCATTTTCATTTTGTGTGACAACCCTTAATAACTGAATTCAGCAGTAATAGATGGCAAGAAATATTATTATTGGTCTTTATTTTGTTAACAGAGTGACTGTGAGTGCAGGAAGGGCTTTCGTGGTAATGGAATACAATGTGAGCCGATAAACCCATGTTTGGAAGAAAATGGAGGGTGCCATTATCTGGTGAGTTGGATGTTTGAATTTGCAGAGTCCTAGTTTCTTCAGGATAGGCAAGAATGTCAACCAGACTTCCCAGGGCCATAAGTACCAACACCAATGTGTCCAATACACTGGCATAAAATACAATGATAAAAAATGTATTAGGTTGACAGAGCACCACTGTGCGCATCTGTTCAGGTAATTTTGTCAGGGTCTTTTTTTTTAGGCAGCCCTAGCACTTGCCTAAAATTAATGCACAGGACCCCAGTTCTGATCGCATTTTTTTATTCATTCATGTAATGTAGGCATCACTAAGCAGTCCAGCATTTATTGTCCATTCTTAATTGCCCTTGAGAAGGTGGTGATGAGCTGCCTTCTTGAACCGCTGTAGTCCATGTGGTGTAGTTACATCAACTGTGCTGCTAGGAAAAGAGTTCCATGATTTTGAAGGAACGGCGATATATTTCCAAGTCAGGATGGTGAATGTTTTGGAGGGGAACCACCAGCTGGTGGTATTCCTCGGTATCTGCTGCCCTTGTCCTTCAGGAATGGGGTAACAGTCGTGGATTTGGAAGGTGCTGTCTAAGGAGCTTTGGTGAATTGCTGAAACAGTCATTGTCGCATGTAGCAAGACATTTAGGTTTGGGCTGATAAGTGGCAAGTAACATTCACACCACATCTGTGTCAGACAACAACCATCTCCAACAAGAGAGATTAACCTCCTCTTGACAGTATCATCAGTGAACCTCCACCATCAGCATCTTGAGGGTTACCATTGACCAGAGATTTAACTGGAGCAACTGTATCCACAGAGACCGGGAATTCTGTGAATTTTCAGTGGTAAATATTATTGGAGGGGAAATGATGCACTGTGCCATGTGATTCAAACTTAGTCTCAGCTTTGTTCAGAGAAAGCTACCAACTCAGACACATGTATCTGTTCTCCAACTGTGTAACACTGCTCCCAACTTCTCAAATCTGTAAGAAATGAAACTACAGATTTTTGTATAAATCAATCTCCTATGCGCGGTTGGTGCCTTTATGTTTATCTTCTATAAGTAAACACAAGGGGCGGAATTCTCCCACCCCCCATGCCTGTTGGGAGAATCGCCGGGGCGCCGGGCGCGTCCCGCCACACCGCCCCGGCACCTGCACGCGATTCTCACTCCCCCCCCCAAACCGGCGCGGCGAGATTCACGGCTGGCCGCTGGGAGAACCGCCGCTCACCGTTTGTAATGGGCGAGCGGCGATTCTCCAGCCCGGGTGGGCCGAGTTGCCTGCCCAACACGACAGCTTCCCACCGGCGCAGTCCACACCTGGATTTTGAATATCTCTTAGCAAATCCCGTGTTTTAGGGGGAACAATCCAACCCCTCTCATCTTGCTTATTGACTGAAGTCTCCTTCCTGGCGTCATTTTCTAAACCTCTAAATCGGACGCAGCACTCCAACTAAGATCCAAACAAGTGTTTTTTTTTTTAGCATAGCTTTCTTGCTTTTCTACTCTGTGCCTCTATTTATAGGACCAAGGATCATGTGTACCTTTTGAACAGCCTTATTAATGTGTACAGCCAAATCAACTTATGAACCAATTGGATTGATATGTTATGATAGAAATTATTCAGTCACTATAAAATTGCTAGATTATCTTGTAGCAAATTTTCTCTCTCTCTGCTGTTTCAAGCAAGCATAAAGCTAAAGGTGAATTCTATCTTGTTATCTAAAAAAAAAACATGAAAATGTACAGCAACCCACCAACAGAATTAAAAGAAAATGATTAGGAGAAGTGTATCCTTTTACTACTCATTCACTGATCAACTTCTAATATGTTGGCAGGCAACTTGTACATATATATCCCCCGGAATCAGGAACTGTGCATGTCAGCAAGGGTATGATGGAGATGGTGTTTTGTGCTATGGCAATGCCGTGACGGTAAGCAAACTATAAAATGTTCTCTCAAGGTTCTGGGCTCATTCTGTTCTTCTGGTTCTCCATAAAATTTACATAAAAGGTGTCTGGCCTTTAAAGGAAAATTGGTGTTGCACAGCAGGATTGAAGCACTCGTGCTGGGTTATGTATTAACCAATCCCCTATGTGAGGTTGGTGCCTTGATGTTTATCTCCCTTAAGTAAGCACAAGGAGAAGAAAAACACAACATCTGCAGAGCAACTCACCACCTGACTCCCAGTGCCTCCCACCATCTTGAAGTAACATGTCAGGTATGTGGTAGAATACTCTCTGCTAGCCTGGAAGCGTGCACCTCCAACAACCCAAGAACCTTGACACCATCCAGGACAGTGAAGATGATGGCAATATGGTGCACAAACCAAGGTGCAGTGGATACATGTGTTTGCACCTACCTGCTGCTGTCTGGAGCTATGGACTCCAAACATCAAATGGCTGACCAGGATTTTCTGCCTGCCATCGGTGAGTAGTAGGAAGGGTTTTCAGATTGACAATCAGCCTGTTGGGCCACATCATGAACACGCCTCCATTGGTCATCAACGTCTGGTGGGACTCAAACCCAGAGGGGTAAAGGTGATGCACCGTTGAGAGGTCTTGTTGCGTTAAGAAAAGGTTTTCCCATGGGTCACCATTGGCTCTTTTGCCAATCACATTAAATTAATGACCTTTAGTTCTTGATCCTTCCACCAATGTGAACAGTTTCTCCATCTTTACTCTATCCAGACCCCTCGGCCAACTTTCCCACTAACCTTCAGTTCTTCAAGGAGAACAACGCCAACTTCTCCAATTTATCCACATAACTGAAGACCCTTGGTCCCTGTAACTATTTTTGTCAATATTTGCTGCTCCTTCCCCAATGTCTTCATATCCTTCCTAAACTGTGGTGCCCAGAAGTGGATGCAATATTCCAGCTGAGGCTAAACTGGAATAGCCAGGGTCATCCGTGTGTGGAATTCCTTTCCCCAGCGAGCACTGGACTTTGAGTCATTTGAATTGCCGCACATAAGGATTAGCAATCCAGTAGGCTTGACTATGGAGGGATTACAGGAATGAGCTCTCTGAAATCTCCGGCCTGACTAAGCAGGGTGCCCATTCGCACTGCTTCTCCCTGAACTTCATGCTGATGAACCTAATTGGCCCTTAGGAGCTAACTATTCGCACCATTAGCTCACCACAGTTTCACAGACAAGGCTGGGATTCAGCTTCAGATGTCAGGGCTGTCAGCTTGGTGACGGGATTAAGTGGCAAGGGGCTGGCCTCTCCCCAGGCTCACCAGAGCTGTGAGTGTGCGTTCACTGCCGGCGATGCTCTTGGTCTGGCTGTTCCCAGGGCAAGTTGGCCAATGGGTCAGGGGATATTAATGATCAGTAGCTGCAACACCAAACTGTCTCTCTATCTCTCTCATCCCTCGCAAGATCAAATTCAGAATGGAGCCCCAGGAGCTGGCAATCGTATTGATCACAACGCTGTAGGAGGTCATACCCCAGCAGCAATGTATGGCAACACTCGAGGGACCCTCCAGAACATGGCCAGAGGGCTGCAGGGCAGGATCAGGGGCCACACCAGCTGTGTGGAGAGCATGAAGATGCCGAAGGTACCCCAGGGTATACCACATGGTGCCAGACGACACCCGCTCCCTGTGGCCATCAAGGTCATGGTTGGACTGACCTCTTTGCCATGGGGTCCTTCAAGTGTGGGCTAAACTGGTGAGAAACTCCTCAGGGCCCAAAAAAGTGACTGACATTGAATAGCGATGGGGAACTCGCCGGCTCATCCTGAAAATCAACCACAAATTAACTTAGAAATTTTTGTGAGAATCACGCCGCTCGGCAGGGATGGCTCCTTGGGGACAGGGATTATTCCACATGCCATGTCTGATGACACTGGAGACCACAGAGTGCAACAGAAACCAGATACATTGAGGCTCACAATGCTACTCGCTCTGTCATCGCGCGGTGCATCAGGCTCCATTTCCGCTGCCTTGACAGATTCAGTGGGACTCTTTGGTACAGCCCCCAGAGGCTCTCCCACGTCGTGGTGGTCTGCTGTGCCCTCCACAACCTTCCCTGCAGTGGGGTGAAGTGCTTCCAAATGACTATCTGGAGGAGCAGCCTGTGTCCTCAGGCGAGGAGGACGTGCAGAAGGCCACCAAGAAAAAGCTGCTGAGAAAGTCGAGGATGGAGGCCAGGTGGGGGAGAGGTGGTGCAGGTGGGCTAGAGACACCATCATTGTCTGGCACTTCATGGGGGAGGATTAATTCGGTGGACAACTGGGTACCCTGCCAGGACGTCGTCACCCCTCTGCATGAGATGAGGGGTGAGGGTTTCACGTTCCCTGTATTAAGACTGAGTCACCTCACTGCGAATAAAACAATCGCAATGAGAAGCCCTCATCGTCAGAAGGGCACGGAGGCCCAGTGAGAACAACTGTGTCTCGCTGGCGAGATGTGCCATGTCATTTGGAAGAAACATTAGCTTGTTAGGCATCAAAGTGGTGAGCAGCAATAATACATAATACCGTGATATCTCAGCATTGCACAATTAACAATGTCTACTGGAGCCAAATCTGACCCAGGCCCACACTGTGCACCTACAATTCCTTAACCTTTCATACTCTCCCACTACTTCGAGGTATGTCCCCAGGATGCACATCTGAGGTGGAGATGGCCTGACCTCTTCCACCCCCTGATGCCTAAGATGCCCTTGGCGTCCTCTGGATAGCCGAGACCTAGAGGGCCCCAGCCTACTTTGGGGTGGCACTGGTGCTGTAGTACCACCCTGTTCTGTCTGCTGTTCCTGAGGTGCAGCGGTCTCTAGAGGGGAGGAGACAGACTGATTGCGTACTCCCAGGGACTCCTGGGTGGAAGGCCAGGCTGTGCACCGCCGGTCCTATCCCTTTGGGTGCTCGTGGGACCCTGGGTCACTCCATGGAATAGAGGGGCAGCTGGGGTGACATCCAGAAGACCCGCTGTCCTCTGGCACTGCCACTTGTAGATGCCCACCAGTGTCTGCACCGTGCAATTGAAATCCTCAGCCATGATGCTTAGGGACTGAGCCATTCTTCCGACATTTCCCACCAAGGATCTGACCTCTTGTCCAGGGTTTCCACTGTGGCTGCCACTCTTACAGTGTTAGCCTGGATGCCTCCATTGCCGGCACAATCACCCGCAACAGAAGGCTTTGAGACTCCTCCAATCAGCCTTGCAGTGGCAGGAGTGTCACTGACACCCCTTCCTGGTATTCCCAGCTCTGCCTTTGCATCTCCAACAGCTGCGGGACAAACAAATCCAGAGACACAGCACCTGGCTGGGGCACAGCTGAGTCCTGGGGTCCAGCAGACTTCCGATATGTCAATGTCAAATACCTGGGACATTCCTACCTTCATCGAATATACATCAGCAGCAATATCACCAGTTAGTGACCCAGAAGCCTGCCGGCTAAGAACGCCCACCGAAGGGGGTGCAGGTGGCAGCCATGATGCATTTCCTCAGAGGTCTTGTTAAGGGTTGACAGTGGAGCCCTGCTGGTGGATGGACAAGGCTCCCCAGGTGATCTGAGGGAAAGGGACATGGTATTAGTGAATGGCCAGAGCAAACGTCTGTGGGACACAACTCATGTGAGACTGGGCAGCTGGATGAAAGTACTGATGCTCCTCACCTATTCCCATCTTGCTCCTCAGCAGCAGCGTGGTGCTCACCAGATAGTGACCCAGAGGTCTGCCTGCTATGATTGTTCACTGAGGTCTGTGTCTCTGCGATAGTGGATGGTGCGGTTGATAGCTGTTCAAAATGACACCCTCTGAGAAGCTGGTCTGGCCGGCGAGTTTAGTTTCCACTGCTGGATAAAATTCCAACCATGGGCTAGACCAATGAGAAACTCCCCAGACCACAGGAAAATGACTGTGTGTGGGTGAATGGAGCTCCATATCTCATCCAAAAAGCTGTCAGGAAACACTCTGCCAAACACGCCCAAAATGACACTTGGAGCGCGATTTAATAGAAGTGAAACAGAGTCCCATTTCAGGCATGTTTAGCCTCTCGCAAGATTTATCGGCCTTATCGAGTTCCGAGTCAGGCGCGACGGGACTGATAGATCGCGCCCTTAATCATTTATTGGATGAATCGTGCCCTGAGTGTCCATTCAATCTTCACCCACCAGACTTTTTGATGGTTTGTTGAAAGAAATGCTGGAGGCGGGTCCCACGACATCACGCTGGCAGTGAGGGCTTCAGCAACCTCGACCTTCTAGAGATCAGGGGGCCAGAGCAGTTCCAAGGTACTGCTCGGGCATGTCCGTCTCCAGCCTGTGGGCTGTACTTAATTGTACACCTCCAGCGGGTTCTCTTCACTAGGTTCCCATTGGCCCAGACCTGTTGTAAGCCCCGCTGACAGGACCTCATTTGAGGGAGGGGGAAGGTGGAATCTGAATGTGGGGGGACAATACAGCGGGCAAGCCCGCTGATGATATTAAAATGTATGATAATAGGGTTTGTGTCCTTTCTGGGTGGGTGATTGGCGGGAACGGGAACAATGGGAACGGGAATCTCGTCGGCATGAAAGCTGCTTGGGGACTCCATTGGATTCTCCGACCCTGCTGGCTTTCCTACCTACCGAAAGCAGGGGGGGAGAATCCTTGCCTATGTCACAGCATGGTGATGCCCAAATAAGGAGGACATGCCATCAATAGCACTTTGAATATATACTTGAATATATTACAACTGCAATTCAAGCGTTTGTCATCGTAAACAGTGAGAACATCTTGCGATGTGTAGGAAATTAATTTCTCTTCTCTCTCTAGGCTCTATCCCTCATTCCAGAGGCAGCAGAATTTCTCAAATGGGTGGATGTAAGTATTGTTGTCCAAACAAAACGGCTGTCCTGCCTGAAAAAAGCCATCAACAAAAGGAAGTAGAGTTAATTCATTCCTTCTTGGGCTTGGGGTCATTACTGGCAATGCCAACAATTGTTGCCCATCCCTAATTACCCTTGAACTGAGTGGCTTATTTGGTCATTCAGAGTTGAGAGTATAGGATCATAGAATTGCTCCAGTGTAGCAGGAGACCATTTGGCCCATCGAGTCTACACCGACCCTCTGAAAGAGCAGCCTACCTAGGCCCACTCCCCCACCCTATCCCCATAACCCCACCTAACCTCCACATTTCTGGACACCAAAGGGCAATTTATCATGGCCAATCCACCTAACCTGCACATCTTTGGACTGTGGGAGGAGACCGAAGTGGAGATGCAGCTTGTCATGAGGATATGGAGACCCATCACTGGAGGGAGCCCTAGGAAATTCCAATCTTCATCTGCCAGTTTCAGCAATCCAATCGAATATTCTATGAACAATTGTATCCCATTCAAAGTAGGATATTCCCTCTCTCATGGTGCAAGCTATGCAGGCTGCCAGGACGCCTATGAGTCCCTGCTAACCAGTGTTGCTAATGGCCTAAATGAGAGTGATGCATCATAACATTCACTTCCTCAACCAGGGTCAGGGAGTCAAATCATGGGCCCCGGTGCTTCTCCTGTTTCCAGGGTCCTAATTCCACCCCCGCTCATATGCCCTGTTCCCCCCATAAACCACCCCTTCAATCATGCATGATACTACTGCCTCTTCCAGATTCACCAATCAATTCAACAAACAAAGGGCCTCGTAAAATAATAACTCCCATTGTTGGCATCTGGTTCGAAATATTATCTGATACATACTCTATTAAATAAAACGAAAATCAGTAAATTGTTTTTTAAAAATAATTTTTATTGGAATTTTTTGAAAAATATATATCAACAGAACAATAATAATAATAATAAACACCGCCCGGCACCCGTAACAACGTATATAACCAGCCCCCCCCCCCCCCCCCCCCCCACCCCCCAAACCCAATAAACAACAAAATAAATTAACAATAAGCAAATTAACTTAAACGCTATCCCCCTAAACCCCCCCCCCCCTCCCCCCCAGGTTGCTGCTGTTGCTGACATAGTACCTTATCGTTGAGCCAGAAAGTCGAGGAAAGGCTGCCACCTCCTAAAGATGTGGAGATGCCGGCGTTGGACTGGGGTGAGCACAGTAAGAAGTCTTACAACACCAGGTTAAAGTCCAACAGGTTTGTTTCAAACACGAGCTTTCGGAGCACTGCTCCTTTCACCTGAGGAAGGAGCAGTGCTCCGAAAGCTCGTGTTTGAAACAAACCTGTTGGACTTTAACCTGGTGTTGTAAGACTTCTTACTGACCTCCTAAAGAACCCTTACTGACCTCCTAAAGAACCCTTGTACCGACCCCCTCAGGGCGAATTTGACCCTCTCCAGCTGAATGAATCCCGCCATGTCATTAATCCAGGTCTCCACGCTCGGAGGTCTCGCATCTTTCCACCGCAGCAAGATCCTCCGCCGGGCTACTAGGGACGCAAAGGCCAAAACATCGGCCTCTTTCACCTCCTGCACTCCCGGCTCCACCCAAACCCCAACCCCAAATATCGCGAGTCCCCAGTCTGGCTTGACCCTGGATCCCACCACCCTCAACACCGTCCTCGTCACCCCCTTTCAGAACTCCTCCAGTGCCGGGCATGCCCAGAACATATGGGCATGGTTCGCTGGACTCCCCGAACACCTGACGCACCTGTCTTCGCCCCCAAAGAACCTACTCATCCTAGATCCGGACATGTGGGCCCGGTGCAGCACCTTAAACTGGATGAGACTAAGCCTCGCACATGAAGAGGAGGAGTTCACCCTCTCCAGGCGTCCGCCCATGTCCCCTCCTCAATCTGCTCCCCCAGCTCCACCTCCCACTTAGCCTTCAGCACCTCTACCGACGCCTCCCCCACCGCCTGCATTACCTGGTAGATATCAGACACCTTCCCATCCCCGACCCACACCTCCGAAAGCACCCTATCCCTTACCCCTGTGGGTGCAGCAAAGGGAACCCCTCCACCTGTCGCCTAGCAAACGCCTTGACCTGAAGGTACCTTAACATATTCCCCGGGGCGGGGGGGGGGTCAAACTTCTCCTCCAGTTCACCAAGGCTCGCGAATCTCCCGTCAATAAACAGGTCTCCCAACTTCCTAATGCCCACCCTGTGCCACCCCAGGAACCCGCCATCCATGTTCCCTGGGACAAACCGGTGGTTCCCCCACAGCGGGGCCTCCACCGAGCCCCCCACTTCCCCTCTGTGTCGCCTCCACTGCCCCCAAATTTTGAGGGTAGCCGCCACCACCGGGCTCGTAGTGTACCTCGTTGGAGGGAGCGGCAACGGCGCCGTTACCAGTGCCTTCAGGCTCGTGCCTCCACAGGACGCCATCTCCATCCGTTTCCATGCTGCCCCCTCCCCATCCATTCCCCACTTACGTACCATCGAGACGTTAGCCGCCCAATAGTACCCAGAGAGGTTGGGCAGCACCAGCCCCCCTCTATCCCTGCCCCGCTCCAAAAAGACCCTCCTTACCCTCGGAGTCCCGTGCGCCCAAACAAATCCCAGAATGCTGCTGTTCACCCTCCTAAAAAAGGCCCTCGGAACGAAAATGGGGAGGCACTGAAACAAAAACAAAAACCTCGGGAGCACCGTCATTTTAACGGACTGTACTTTACCCGCCAATGACAACGGCAGCATGTCCCACCTTTTAAATTCCTCCTCCATCTGCTCCACCAACCTAGTAAAATTGAGCTTGTGCAGAGTCCCCCAGCTCCTAGCCACCTGAACCCCCAGGTACCTAAAACTTCTCACTGCCCTCTTTAGCGGGAGCCTACCAATCCCCTCCTCCTGATCTCCCGGGTGTACGACAAACAGCTCACTCTTGCCCAGGTTCAATTTATATCCCGAGAAACTCCCGAACTCAGCAAGAATCTCCATCACCTCCGGCATTCCCCCCACCGGGTCTGCTACATACAACAGCAAGTCGTCTGCATACAGCGACACTCGGTGCTCCTCCCCCCCTCGCACCAAACCCCTCCACCTCCTCGACTCCCTGAGAGCCATGGCAAGAGGCTCAATTGCCAACGCAAAAAGCAAGGGGGACAGGGGGCACCCCTGCCTCATCCCACGGTGGAGCCTGAAGTACTCGGACCTCCTCCTATTTGTCGCTACACTCGCCATCGGGGCCTCATACAGCAACTTCACCCATTTAATAAACCCCACCCCAAACCCGAACCTCTCCAACACCTCCCACAAGTACCCCCACTCAACCCTGCCAAAGGCCTTATCTGCATCCAATGCCACTACAATCTCCGCCTCTCCTTCTGCTGCCGGCATCATTATCACATTTAGCAGCCTTCGTACGTTAGTGTTCAGAAAAATCAGTAAATTAAGCCAGAATGACAGGTAGGGCACTGTAACCAAAACAAAGCCTCAATGGAAATTTAACTAACAAAACCAAAATAGTGTTCCCATGGGTGGTGATGCAATATCTTCTACATACAACATTATCGCAATATTTCAATACCTCAGAAAACTCAGAAAAGGCACCAAAATAAAATGGGATAATAGGTAAATAGTCAAATGGCCAAGATTGGAGACAATGGAAAAGACTCCTCAGAATCACACGCCGTATAAAACAGGTTACTGATTTACTGAGTCTATTGTATTATGAGCAGGCGTAAGCCATTGGGCCCCACGAGCTTGCTCTGCCATTTAATAACATTGCCGACAATGTATCAGTGACCATAACTCCAAAGTACTTCATTGGCTGTAAAATGATTTTGTAATCATGAAAGGTACTTTATAAATATAGGTTTTGTTTTTCTTTCATTGTCCCTGCCTGCAGTCAGCAGAGTGACTATTCAATGGTGAATTAGGAGGCCCAGTGATGATTCTCTAAGGACTTGGAATGAGTCATTCCTTCACATTCCTTCACTGTCACTGGGTCAAAATCCTGGAACTCCCTCATGAAGAGCATTGTGGGTGCGCCTACATCACCTGGACTGCAACAGTTCAAGATGGCAACTCACCACTGCCATCGCAAGGGCAATTAGGAGGTGGTGGCTTGGTGGTATAGCCACTGGACCAGTAATCCAAAAACCCAGAGTAATGCTCTGGGGACCCAGGTTCAAATCACAGCAAATGGTGAAATTTGAATTCATAAAAATCTGTAAATTAAAAGTCTGGAGTTAAAAACCATTACTAATGGTTCACTAATGTCCTTTAGGGTCTGCATGTGACACCACAGCAATGTGGTTTACTCTTCGCAAAACAACTCAGTTCAAGGATAATTAGGGATGGGAATAAATGCACATCCCCTGAACAAATAAATAAAAATCCCACATCCCACGAATGAGGAAAATAAACCACCCTGTGAATGAATAGAATAAAAATGATGGATATTCGCCCGCTTCTATTTGTGGGGGCCGCAAAGGCGCAGGGATCTCCATGAGAAGTGAAAAAAGATGGAACTCTTAAGATGTGGATCTGACAACGAAGGTTCACTAAATTAGTCCATCAGAAGAGAAGTTGTCTTATGAATTAACTGGGCCTGTATTCTCTGGAGTTTAGAAGATTGAGAGATGGTCACATTGAATCATATAAGATTCTGAAGGAACCAGGCACGGTAGACGCGGAGTGATTGTTTCCACGGGGCAGGAATCTAAATCATCGGGGACACAGTCTCAGGATAAGGAGCCAATCATTTGGGACTGAAATGAGGAGAAATTTCTTCACTCAAAGCATTGTGAATCTTTGGAAATCTCTATCCCAGAGGGTTGTGGATGCTTCATTGTTAAATATACGTAAGGCTGGGGTAGACAGAATTTGGGTCTCCCAGGGAATCCAGGAATATGTGGAGTGGGTGGAAAAATGCAGTTGAAGTCCAAGATCAGTCATGATTGTATTGAATGGCGGAGCAGGCTCAATGGGTCCATATGGTCTACTCCGGATCCTATTCCTACTGTTTACATGTATTCTTCCCTCCTTGTGGCTCTAACTCCATGGAATCTATCCTTCCTCGAATTTTCAGTTTTGTGTCTATCATTATGCAACAAATAAAAATGATAGGCAGGAAAAGATGAGCTAACCCATCATGTCAAGCCCTACATTCATTTTTTTAAAAAAAATGTATTTATTCAAAGTTTTCAATAATGTTACAAAACCCTCCAAAAAGGAAAATAATACAAAGAAAGAAGGGCAACATGCCAACAGAACAGCTTAACCTTCTAAACGATAAACAGTTTAGCAAATGAACACTAAATTCAAAACAGGATAGAGCATGCGCCCCTTACAAAAAGGAAAATAAATGCCCCCCGGGTTGCTGCTGCTGTTTCTTTTTAAATTAAGGTTTTGCAAAATTTTCCATATTAAATAGTAATAATCTTAACACAGCAACTTAGTGAACATTAATCTAGTACATAAAGATAATATACATCAGCAATCCACTAAACGTTACCCCACGCGCCTCAATCCTCCCACCCCCTCCCATCGGGGCACTCACCCCCCACCTCCCCAATGGGTTCTAGCCCTACATTCATGATGCCTGGAGCATTATGGCTGTACATTCTTGTCCAGGGCAATACCCACCTCCCTATCCCTCACCATCCCTTCCCCACTCCCGTAGCCATGTAATCTCCTGAGAGGAGAAAAAAACGGGAAATGTCCTCTTTGACGTTCTCAGACAATTGGAAATTCTTTTAATCCAAATGTTTGCATTCTCTTTCTTTTCAGGATGCTTCTCAAAGCCAACTTCTTTCAGAAACTACCAATATCACACTTCTCGTGCCCTCGCAGAAGGCCATCGATGGCATGAATAGTGACAAACGAGCATTTTGGCTTAAAGCAGAGCAGCTACCAAACCTGGTGAAGTGAGTTAATTATCTTTCTAGCTTGGAGTGCCAATGGGTTGGGGAACTGAACCACACATCTAATGTGCCATAACGCATAGGGTTAATGTCCTAATATGTTCTTTTACAAAGACAATCAGCTCATTGCACACACAGATTTCTGCTTTTGGTATCTCTGCATGTTCGAATATATACCACCATAACAAGTACGCGCATTTATATAGCCCCTTTAGCATAGTAAAATATCCCAAGGTGCTTTTCAGGAGCATTAGCAAACAAAGTTTGAAACTGATATTAGGTCAGGTCACCGAGGTAGGTGAAAAGGAGTGTCAGAAAGGAGCAAAGCGAGACAGATGGGTTTAAGGAGGGACTTCCAGAGCTTCAAGGCTTGGCTGCTGAGGGCATGGCCATAAGTGATTAAAATCAGTCATGTGTGAGAGGCCAAAAGCAGAGGAGCACAGAGAACGCAAAAGGTTGGAGAAGGTTGCAGGCAAGGGGAGGTGGGGTGGTGACGTCCTGGAAAGATTTGAAAACAACTTAATTTTAAAATTGAAACGCCATCCCAAAAGGTGGCAGTTACCCATGACTCTGCATTTTACATTTGATTTGATGGAGGGCAGAGTAGGGAGCCTGGACAAGCAGGGTTTAATAAAGAGGTAAGCAGCAGAGTCTTCAATGGAGGTTATGAGGTAGGAAGACCATTGGAGCGGAAATTGAGTCATTGCAAAAAGGAGCCACAGGGTGATGAGGCGTGGATGAGTTTCAGCACCAGAAACAATTCCTGCTGATTTCTTCTGTTGTGGAAATAACCATAAATAATAAACTACACACCATGTGGCATGGACACATGCCCACAGCTACCTGATAGCTATGGTCAAGGTCCCATGCCCAGAGAGGCAGCCCTTTCAGTGTATTCTCCTAGCTAAAAAAAAAATTACCATGCGCAGAGTTCCCTTATCATCGTGTCTTTTATACACTTTTGGGGTGAGTGTTAACTGTGGTTCAGCTGGTAGCATTTCCACCTGTGAATCATAAGCTTCTGGGTTCAAGTCTTGCTCCAGGGCTTGAATACAAAAAAACAAGGCACTGTCGAGCTGAAGGAGTACTGCAATGTCAGAGATGCTGTTTATCAGGTGAGATGGCCCCTCGAGAGCCCATCGACCTGCTTATGTAGATGTAAAAGATACCATGCCAATCCTTTGAAAAAGAGCAGGAGAGTTCATCCTGATGTCCTGGCCAATATTTCTCCCTCAACATCACAAAATAGGTTATCTGGTCACTACTCCCTTGTTATTTTTGGGAGCTTGCTGTGCACAAATTGACTGCTGTGTGTCCTACATTACAACAATGGATGGACTTCAAAAGCACTTCATTGTCTACAAAGCATTTTGAGCCCAATAGTCATGAAAAGTGCTAGGTAAATGCAAGTCTTTTTTATAATGTGGTAACTTCAACGTATTGATTGATTTATGTTGACACAGATTTTATTTACTTGTCTTTTATTGTCTTTTTATATTGTCCTTACATACATTTTACACTTTGTATTTTGTTCCTCTTCCAGACAGCATGTGTTACTGGGAGTGTACAGCCTCACAGACCTTCTCAGTTATTCATCTAATTCACTGGCAACAATCAATTCAGGCAACTGTTTATCCCTCACAAAATTAAATGAGGTATTTATTGTCCTTAGGAAAATAAATCAACTCTTCATTTCACTCCAATATATTTTTGTATTGCTGCTGTAGGTCACTTTGCCCAATTTAAAATTCCACTAATCTTCAGGTGCCACCGCAAGGATTGCAGACTTACAACGGCAATAGTAATGGCGTCAGCGATGCACACTTGTCAAGAACATCCTGAAATAGAAATAGCTTTCTCAGTGAAAAGCATTAATTTCTCATGACTGGGCCTGAGAGTAAAGATCGACCTGACCAAATGTTCTGAGTTACTCGGCTTTTGTTTGACAAGTCTTGTTCGTTCTTCATCAGGTAAATGTGTATTCATGTTTGTTCCCAGATGGAACAAGGTCACTTTAAGAGTTTGATCTCTTGATGTACTGATGACATCATTGGCAGTTTGGGTGGGCTCACAGTCAGTCTAATCTAGCAGCCTGTAGTGAAAACACTTTTCTAAACTGGCGACAGGGTCATCGACCCACACTGCCAACACCCCAAAAAAGAACTGCAGAAATCCGTTGGGCTAAAGAAAATTGTCGGTCCACGTTGCAGCTATCCAAAAAGGATTAAGAAGAGAAAAACATTGCTACCTCAGAGCTGGCAATGGAGGCGTTCCGAATAATAGCAGCAAATGAACCATCGAAGGAACCCAAATTTAAATAATTATTTCAGGCAGAACAGCATCAAAAGAAGCTTGCCACGTGTTCTGCTCAGACAGTTCCGCAACAGTGCTCCCTTGTCTGTGAGTAACAAGTAAAGTAACAAATACCCTGCAACAATTAATTGAGAGCTAGGAGAGTTTTGCAACACCCCTTGCAAAGCTTGGAAAGGAACAGGCTATGTTCAGGTTACCTTGCTTAAAAGGGGAAAAAAAAGAAGCAAGATAAGGCTGAAAGCTTTGTGGCACATTGTTCTTCCATACGTTGTCCTTTTACACAGCAAAATGGCAGGAGTGTTTGGCAACATGGGGCCGTATGCTGAATGTACCGAGCACTGGAGCTCATGCATTGAAAGATTCGAATACTCTGTCCAGATGAACAAAATTTTGATGATCATAGTTATCATAATAATCTTTATTGTCACAAGTAGGCTTACATTAACTCTGCAATGAAGTCACTGTGAAAAGTACCTAGTTGCCACATTCTGGCGCCTGTTCGGGTACGCAGACACTGGGAAAACTTGCAGACTCCGCACAGACAGTGACCCAAGTTGGGAATCGAACCTGGAAACCTGGAGCTGTGAAGCCACCATGCTAACCACTATGCTACCATACTGCCCCGACTTTTCTGAGCCTGACAGGGGTTGGTGTGGCGGGGAATCTTTCAACCTCCTGAAAAGTCTGGTGCAACCAGTAAATCCAGGCTTGAAAACCTATGGTGAAATAGTGGAGATATTACAGGCCTAAACTCTTGGTCGTCACCGAGAGGTTCACGTTCCACAAACGTAACCAACAAAATGGTGAATCAATCACACAGTTCATAACTACGTTGAAGAAATTAGCTGAATACTATGAATTTGGACATGTCTTGAATGACACCATTGGAGACAGACTTGAGTGTGGGTTAGAAGCAAAGGTATTCAGAAAAGGTCTTAACAGAAAGCAACTTAGACCTAAAGAAGGCTTTAGAAGTCGCAATCTCTATGGAACTAGCAGCTGAGGAAGCGCAATAATTAAGTTTCAGCACTACAATCCATAAAGCTGAAACCCGAACAATGACACAGATTCGTAATTGCCATTGATGTGCAAAACCTGGGCACACAGAAACTTATTGCTGGAGTAAAGATGCAAATTACAGGAAAAGGGTAGAAAGGGGCATATCAAAGATGCGTGCTGGAGGAAGAAACAGCAAGTTTTAACCAAGAATTATAAAAAGCCAGAACCAAATACATCAAATGAAAAATCGAATAGAGGGAAAAGAATCCATGTGATACAAAAAGTGGCAGACCAGAGTCACAGACGGATGATGAACTGTCATTGAACGTACTGGCCATTGAAAATGAAATGAAAATCGCTTATTGTCACGAGTAGGCTTCAAATGAAGTTACTGTGAAAAGCCCCTAGTCGCCACATTCCGGCGCCTGTTCGGGGAGGCTGTTACGGGAATCGAACCGTGCTGCTGGCTTGCCTTGGTCTGCTTTCAAAGCCAGCGATTAGCCCTGTGAGCTAAACAGCCCCTATTGCTGGTGCAACCAAGCATTACTGGGTCACTCCTTTACTGGACAGACAACCAATGAAAATGGAGCTGGACACTGGAGCAGCTGTTTCATTAGTACCAGAAATTATTTACTGAGAGAAATTATGACATATAGCCTTTAAACTCTCAAAGATAATACTCAAATCCTACACTGGTTCCATTAAGATGCCATCTCGCGGTAAATGTACAGCTAAACAGACAGAACATGGACTTGTCCCTGAATGTCCCTAAAGGTAACTATTCGGCCCGAAGGTGAAGAACCTGGCTGGAAAGAATCGAGCTAAATTGGGCCGAGGTGAATCTCATGTCAGAGTCCAAAGCAGGTCTACTGAAGATTTTAAAGAAATATGCCATAGTCTTTAATGGAGAGCTTGGAAGCATGAAAAAGATCTCAGTCAGTCTAAAGATTAAGGACAAAAGACAAGGAAGGTGTTTGAAGGCTAGGTCAGTGTTGTATGGCATCAGGCCTAAGGTCAAAGCTGAATTAGAGAGGCTGGTCAAGGCCTGTTAATGTAAGTGATTGGGCCATGTTGATTATACCTGTGAAGAAGAAAGATAGTTTGGTTTGCATATGGGATGATTTTAAAATTAACATCAATCCGGTAATGTACAGAACAGAATCCTCTGCCTTTAATTGATGATTTGATAGCTGGAGGTCAGCATTTCAGTAAAATTGACCTTAGTCAAAACTATTCCCCAGATAAATGTGGATCCAGATTCAGAACAATATTTGACAATCAAAGAACATGGCGCGCTAACTAAAAAAATAAACCTACCTTCTACCTTTACTCGGTCCGTATCCCTCTATTTCCTTCCTATACATGTGTCCATGACGCACAAAGGGCTATTCAGATATAAAAGACTTCCATTTGGCAACACATCCGTAGCTGCATTGTCGCAACATATCATGGGTCAAATTCTCAGCGGCCTAGAAGAGGTCCAATGCTACTTAGATGATATCCTAGTTACTGGGAAGAATGACGAAGAGCATCTATAACATTTGGATGCTACACTCCAGAGACTAGACGATCATGGACTACAAGTACAGAAGGATAAATGTGAATTCTTCAAATCTTCTAATAATACCTGGAGCACGTCATAGATGCAAAGGGACTGCACAAATCACCTTCAAAAGTAAAAGCCATAACTGATGCACCTGCACCTCAAAACCTAAATCAACTTCGAGATCGTTTTGGGGCTTATTGAACATTACAGAAGGTTTGTCCCTAATCTAGCAACTATTCCCAAGCCTTCACACAACTTATTTTGTCAAATCAGTAAATGGAAATGGGTGGATCAGTGCAAGAAGGTCTTTGTACAAGCTAAGGAAGCATTACTAAAGTCAAACGTCCTGACACATTTTGATCCAATGTTACCCTTGCAGCTGGTTTGTGACACCTCACTGTGTGAGATGAGAGCAATGGTTTCTCATATAATGCCCAACAACGAAGAGAAGCCAATAGTGTTTGCATCAAGATCCTTGAACAAAGCAGAAATTAACTATGCACAGCTAGAGAAGGAAGATCTAAGCATCATTTTTGGAAAGTAATGTTTTTACCAATACCAAATGGAAGGAAATTTACTTTACTAATAGATCATCGACCACTGATAATGATACTTGGGCTGCACACCAGTATTCCATCTCTAGCAGTGAGCCCAATGACGAGATGGTCATTGCTGTTGTCAGCACACGATAAAATGTCGTCAATCAAATCTCCATGGGAACACCGATGGACTCTCTAGACCACCTTTACCTAACAAGTCATCAATGAATAGTGTGAGTGGTAATATTTTCTATTTCGATCCACTCCTGTCAGAAGTTATGGACATGGTGCTTCATGGCAAGATTGCAGGAACAAACCCAAGATTGAAGCCTTCATCGGCAGGGGCATTGAGTATAAAATTTGGCAAGTCATGCTGCAGCTGCATTGTTAGTGGGCAGCACGGTAGCATGGTGGTTAGCATAAATGCTTCACAGCTCCAGGGTCCCAGGTTCGATTCCCGGCTGGGTCATTGTCTGTGCGGAGTCTGCACGTCCTCCCCGTGTGTGCGTGGGTTTCCTCCGGATGCTCCGGTTTCCTCCCACAGTCCAAAGATGTGCGGGATAGGTGGATTGGCCATGCTAAATTGCCCGTAGTGTCCTAAAAAAAAAGTAAGGTTAAGGGGGGGGGGGGGGGTTGTTGGGTTACGGGTATAGGGTGGATACGTGGGTTTGAGTAGGGTGATCGTGGCTCGGCACAACATTGAAGGCCGAAGGGCCTGTTCTGTGCTGTACTGTTCTATGTTCTATGTATAGAACCTTAGTTAGGCCACACTTAGACTATCGTGTTCAATTCTGGTCGCCACAGTACCAGGAGGCTGCGGAGGTTTTGGAGAGAGTACAGAAGAGATTTACCAGGATGTTCGCCTGGTATGGAGGGCATTAGCTATGAGGAGAGGTTGCATAAACTCGATTTGTTGTCACTGAAATGATGGAGGTTGAGGGTGACCTGATAGAAGGCTATAACATTATGAGGAGCACGGACAGAGTCGATAATCATAAGCTTTTCCTCAGAGTGGAAGAGTCAATTACTAGGGTACATAGGTTTAATGTGCGTGGGGAAAAGTTTAGAAGAGATGTGTGAGGGACGTTTTTTAAACAGAGGGTAGTGGGTGCCTGGAACTTGCTGCCGAAGGAGGTGGTGGAAGCAGGCACAACAGTGATGTTTAAGGGCGTCTTGACAAATACATGAATATGATGGGAATAGAGGGATCCTCAAACTGTCCATATAAGCTGGTTGTCTCCTATGGGGAATGAGGGTCATTATTCTGACATTGTTAAGGGAACGTATTCTAAACCAACTTCATGAAGGTCATTGTGGGATAGTAAGGATAATGGAAGTAGCCAGAAGTTATTTTTGGTGGCCAGGGTTTGATAGCTAAATCGAGGCAAAGGTGGCATGTAATCGGCTTGTGCAACCAGTGCCATTACGCCCATGGGAATGGCCAGATGGGCCGTGGCAAAGACTTCATAAAGATTGTGCCAAACCATACGAAGGATGAATGTTTTTCATTGTGATTGGTGGCACTCAGAAGGGCCTGAAGCTGATTTTGAAGACCATGTCCTCAGAGAGAACAATAGAAAGACTGGGTGAGAATTTTGCAAGGTTCAGTTACCCTGAATGACTTCTTAGTAAGAATTCACAAATTATTTAAAGGAGACCAGAATCTGATCCGCTCCTTTTCATCCTGCCACAAATGGGCTGGCTGAAAGGCTGTTCAGACATTGAAGGTAATTGCTGAGCAAGGATCATTGTCAAAACAACTAAGCCAATTACTGATGACATACAGGAATAGAGCACATTTGAAAATGCAAAGTTCTCCGGCATTACTTATGATAAAATGTCAGTTATGTCCAGTATTTGATCTGCTGAAGCCGTCTAAGACAAGAGAAATTGTTGAGAGGAAGCAGAAAAATCAGGCTGTACGATGTGAGAACAGGGCTAAGCGCCGTGTTTTTCATAGAGGTCAGGAAGTATTGGCAAGTAACTATACCACCAGCGAGTAGTGGATACTTGCCATCATATTAGCACAGGCAGGACTGGTCACCTATATCATTCAAACTCACGACAATGTTGTGTGGAGAAGACACACTGATCGACTTTCAGCAGCTGGTTCCAGAGACAGCATAATTGAGGACCCCACGCACCCCGGACATACTCTCTTCTACCTACTTCCGTCAGGAAAAAGATACCAAAGTTTGAGGTCACGTACCAACCGACTCAAGAACAGCTTCTTCCCTACTGCCATCAGACTTTTGAATGGACCTACCTCGTATTAAGTTGATCTTTTCTCTACATCTTGCTATAACTGTAACATTATATTCTGCAGTCTCTCCTTCCTTCCCTCTGTACGGTATGCATTGTTTGTACAGCATGCAAGAAACAATACTTTTCACTGTATACTAATACATGTGGCAATAATCAATCAAAATCAAATCAAATCAGAGTTAACTGAGAGTCTGCAACAAACTATGCCAAGTTAAGTCCTGTACATACCTGAGAATCTGACAATGCCTGAAACAACTCTGGAAGACAGTATCTCAGTTGAGGACATTTCAACCTCCAAACCTTACATCTACTGGTGAGGCAACAGCAGACGTCGTTGTGCTCAACCAAAAACATCAGAGATGACAGTCAACATGAAAAAGCAAACGCCTGAGGTTTGCCAAAAACCACATAGGAATCAACGTCCCCTGAAACTTCTAACTTATTGACTGTTATGTTTTTAAATTGCTCATATTGTTAATTTTGATTGTTAACGTTATATTGTATTTCATGGCAGGAACGTCTAATGTAAAGGGGAAGGGAAGTGTTGTGTCTTTTGTGTTTGTTCCTAGTTGGTACAAGGTGACTTTAAGAGTTTGATCATGTGGCATACTGATGACGCCATCGGTGGTTTGGGTGGGATAGCAGTCAGCTGACAGGGTGGGCTCTATCCTCTATAATAAACACCATTCCAATGAAGCTCTTGGCTGTTTTGTACCCTCGTGGTCTGCAAGTCTGTACTTTGAAAATACCACAGTAAACAAAACATTGAATAGAAGCAGAGTACAACATTAGGGTACTACGGCAGAGTGGCACATTCTGGTGCCACGGTCAAGTGGCTCATTAGCCATGGCAGAGTGACATGGCAGAATGCCAAGGCAGGGTGTCGTGTCAGGGTGCCAGTGAAGAGTTTCAGGGCAGAGTGCTACATTAGGGTGCCACAGCACAGTGTCGTGACAGACTGCCACGACAGAGTGCTATGTCAGCATGCCAGGGCACAGTGCCATGTCAGGATGCCACGTGTTCCATTGTGGTTTGGCCCGTGTACTTAAGAAATTGCAAGGTCGGAAAAGACGAGTTCCTCCTTCAGGCCTGTCTCATGGCTCATGATGCATCATAACTAAAGGCATCCCCCATCGCCTTGCAATCATCCCAGGTGAGACAATAAACCAAAAGCTGGCTATGCTTTTAGATGAAACTTAAAGGCCCCATAACCACTAATTTGAAGAAGAGAAGGGGCATTCTCCCCAGTGTCCTGATCAATATTTAGCCACAACCAACAGCACTGAAACAGATTACCTGGCCATTATTGCATTGCTGTCTGTGGAAGCTTGCTGTGTGCAAATTGGCTGTTGTGTTTCCTACATAACAGCAGTGATTACACTTCAAAAGTATTTCATTGGCTGTGGAACACTTTGGGGAAGTTTAAGGTTGTGAAAGGTGCTGTATGAACACAAGTCTAGATTTTAATCGTCATAGAGAGGGAAAAACGAAATAGATCTTTTATTTTATAGTGCGGCACCTGGCACTTAACTTTAGTCTTGTTGATAGTGTAAGAGAACATGGATGTAACACACTGAGAATCATTGTCTCTGAATGAAACTGGAATTCTTCTCCTTGCGGCAGAGAACATTAAAGGGAGAATTCATAGAGGTGTTCAAAATTAGGAGGAGTCTTGATAGAATAAATAGGAAGGAATTGTTTGCACTAACAGGAGGGTTGGTAACCAAAAGGCAGAGATCCAAGGTAACTGGCAAAAGGACCAGGGCGAGATGAGGAGACATGTTTTACTCAGTGAGTTGTTCTAATCTGGGATGTGCAGCCTGAAAGAGCAGCGGAAGCAGATTCAATAACTTTCAGAAGGGAATTGGATAAATACTTGATGGGGAAAATCAGCAGGGCAATTGGGAGAGAGAGTATGAAGGAGAGGGACGAATTGGACAGCTCTTTCAAAGAGCCAGCACAAGACAATGGGCTGGATGAACCTCTTTCCGTGTGGTATCATTCTATGGTGAGTGCTACAACGCTGTCTTAGTCCTCTGCTCCAATGGTTTCCTGATCTCAGCCATGTGCTGCAATCAAATGTTTCCAATTTGTTCAGGGAACGTGGGCATCACTGGCTCAGCCAGCATTTGTTGCCCATTTCTGATTGCCCCTGAGATGGTGGTGGTGGGAGGCGGAAGGAGGGAATATTGAAGAGAGAGTAATCCCTGAGACACACATGTTCACCTGACAGACTTGCAGGAGCTTTGAGGGAGGAATCTCTGAGGGAAAGATGTGGAATGGTTTAGGAGAATGTTGGTGAGAGAATGTGCAAGGGAAAAGTATCACTGAAGTCGATAAACTGTCCGGTCTGTGTCCTGCGATTCAGCCTTCAGACTGCAAATGTGTTTCTTGAATAAACGATTATTATTGTTTAACAAAAAATGTTGCTCTTTTTACACTAATTCGACCAAACATTTTGTTTTTCTAGAACCCTATAATTGAAGGTGCTAACATTCTCAATCCTGATATTGCTTTAACAAATGGGATAATGCACATTATTGATAAGGTAAGGTAAATCTTCTGAGTGCAACATGTACCTCAGGCCTCACTTTACCAGAGTTCCCTGATAGTTAAAGAGAAATTGTGTACATTGCAAATGAAACCATTTGGGGAGAATGACCATGGCCTCCTTAGGCCCCTATATGGGCAGAAAATAGGGGACAAAATTAGCAATTTTCCATTCCATGTCCTGGACCCTCTACGACAGCTGAAATACGTATACCCTAATATTGGGTCAGTCAATTTTTCAGGCATGCATGATGGTTACCTACAACAGGCTTTAAGCCCTTCGCATTAGATACTAAGGATATCCAGAAGCTGTTTTCACACCCCTCTGCCATAGGGTTGCCCGGAGCAAAGTGGGCCCCGGGCCTGTTCCTCTCAGGATTTCCTGCTACAGTTGTTGCCGAGCAAGTGGCTGGCATAAAGAAAATGTCAAGTAAAAGATGTCTTTAATGCCTTAATGTAGAATCAGGAATGCATTCAAATAAGGCCTGGCGTGCACAATTTAACGTGAGACTTGACCTCCTGATTCAAATTATGCACGCTGTCTTTCCACCCTTGCATTTGCATGTGAATGCAGGCCGTAACTAATATCTATCCTTTCATAGGCGTGTTCATATTAAGCTTGTTTCCCAATACTGGGGCACCTTACGCATGTTTATTACCATACCCATTAAGTGAAAATTGCTGCCTTTATAAGCAAAGTAATAGTTGGTTTTGGAAGATTAAAACATGTGATACTATCATATAACTGTCAATGGCTGATACATTTCTCTACCAATTGTTGCGTTGTAGGTTCTTATACCAGATCAGCTTATGAGTGATGCATCGGTCAACCTACTGACTGCGTTGGACCAGATACCTGAATATTCCCGGTTTAGAACTTTTCTAATTGTAAGTTTTGCAGAAATAGATTCCAACTGATCATTGAGTGATACTCTAGCTTTGGTGTTTGCCTATTAATGAGTTGAAAATGTTGTGTCACTAAAGTATATTTGTATCTGTTACAGCAACAGAACCTGACAGCACAGATTGAAAGTGCCAGGACCTATTCTCTCTATTCTCCAAATAATGATGCCATTGAGAAGTACCTCAAAGAGAAAGCTGTTGATATATTGGTATGTTTGTGAGTCCATATCTCCCTGGGGAAAATTGTGATGCTGAATTCCATTAATCTAGAAATTTGAGAGCTGGAACCAGCACTTCTTCCTTCGTCTTTCAGGGGATGTGGTCGTCGCTGGCTAGGCCAGCATTTGTCACCCATCCCTAATTGCCCTTGGGAAGGTGGTGGTGAGCTGCCTTAGAACATAGAACATACAGTGCAGAAGGAGGCCATTCGGCCCATCAAGTCTGCACCGACCCACTTAAGCCCTCACTTCCAACCTATTCCCGTAACCCAATAACCCTTCCTATCCTTTTTGGTCCCTAAGGGCACTTTAGCATGGCCAATCCACCTAACCTGCAGGTCTTTGAACTGTGGGAGGAAACCGGAGCACCCGGACGAAACCCACGCAGACACGGGGAGAACGTGCAGACTCAGCATCAGCCAGTGACCCAGTGGGGAATCGAACCTGTGACTCTGGCACAGTGCCATCCACTTATACTACCATGCTGCTTTCTTGAACTGCTGCAGCCCATGTGATGCAGGTGGACCTACATTGCTGATAGGGAGGGAGTTCTGCTGTTGTATGGTTGGTCCTTTTTTTTCTGGTTATTAAGTGTATATAGGATTTGAAGGGGAGGGGCCAGTTGTATGGGAAATTAGAAAATCAAAGTGAAAGGAGAGGGTAAGGATGCAGGCTTATGATGAGGTGGATCGTTACCAGAAAATAAAGGAAGGGACAGAACATGTGAACTTCATACTGCACCAAGGAATCAGACAAGAGTAGTGAAATTTGATAACAGAAGGAACCTTAAGGCTTTATATCTGAAGATATGAAGCATTCAGAACAAAATTACTGAGCTAACAGCGCAAATAGAGACAAAAGGGAATGATTTGGTGGCGATTACTCAGACATAGTTACAAGGGGCGGGATTCTCCGACCCCCCGTCAGGTTGGAGAATCGCCAGGGGCGGCGTGAATCCCGCCCCCGCCGGCTGCCGAATTCTCCGGCGCCGCAGATTTTGGCAGAAGCGGGAATCGCGCCACGCCGGTCGGCGGCCTCCCCCCGGCGATTCTCCGGCCCGCGATGGGGCGAGTTCTCACCTATTTTTGCCGGGTCCCACGGGCATAAATCAAGGTAGGTCTCTACCGCCGGGACCCAGCTCTGTGGCCGGCCTCCGGGGTCCTTGGGAGGCGGGGGGGGGGGGGGGGGCGCGGGGCATTCTGGCACCGGGGGGTACCCCCACGTCAGCAGACGCTGACGCTCCCGCGCATGCGCGGACCCGCGCCGGGCTAAAAAAACAGGCGGGAACTCGGCCCATCGCGGGCCGGAGAATCGCCGGGAAGGAGGCCGCCGACCGGCATGGCGTGATTCCTGCGGAGTCCCTTCGGCCCCGGCTGGCACGGCACCAAAGGCCTTCCACACCGGTCGGCGGGGCGCAAACCACTCCGGCGCCAGCCTAGCCCATGAAGGTGCGGAAGATCCACACCTTTGGGGCGGCCCGATGCCGGAGTGGTTCCCGCCACTGCACTGCGCCGTTTCTGCCTGCCCCACCAATTCCCGGAGAATCCCGCCCATGGAGACCAGGTCTGAGAGTTGAACATTCTAGATTTTTCAGAAGGATAGACAGAAAGGTAAAGGAGGCTGTATAGCTTTGTTGGTAAAGTAAGGGGTCAGTGCTTGAGTGAGAAATGATATAGGTACTGGAGATCAAGATGTGGAATCAGTCTGGGTAGAAATAAGAAATAACAAAGGAAATAAGTTATTGGTGGGAGTATCTGTAGCTCCCCAAAAATAGTTCTGCAGTGGAGCACAGTATAAATCAAGAAATATTGGAAGCTTGTAAGAAAGGTACAACAATAATCATGGATGATTTTAACATGCATTTTGGCTAGATCAATCAAACTGGCAAGGGTAGTCTCGAGGGAGACTTTATTAAATGTATTATAGTTTGTTTCTTGGAGCAATATGTTGTGGACCCAATCAGGGAGCAGGCTATTCTGGATTTGGTGTTATGCAATGTGGAGGGATTAATTAATGACCTCCTAGTTAAGAATCCTCCAGGAAAGAGCGATCATAGCATGATAGAATTTCAAATTCAGTTTGAGGGCAAAACACTGGAGTCCCCCCATTAGCGTTCCGAAGTTAAACAAAGGTAGTTACATAGTGAGGACAGATTTGGCCCAAGTGAACTGGGCAAAAAGACTAAAAGTTAGGACAGTTGATGATCAGTGACACTTGTTTATGGCGACATTCAATTCCTCCCAACTAGTGGTGGTGGTGGGGGGTGGGGGGGGGGGGGGGGGGGGGGTAGGTAAAGTTAGAGATAACATTAAGACAAAAGGGGCAGCATGGTAGCATTGTGGATAGCACAATCGCTTCACAGCTCCAACGTCCCAGGTTCGATTCCGGCTTGGGTCACTGTCTGTGCGGAGTCTGCACATCCTCCCCGTGTGTGCGTGGGTTTCCTCCGGGTGCTCCGGTTTCCTCCCACAGTCCGAAGATGTGCAGGTTAGGTGGATTGGTCATGAGAAATTGCCCTTGGTGTCCAAAATTGCCCTTAGTGTTGGGTGGGGTTACTGGGTTATGGGGATAGGGTGGAGGTGTTAATCTTGGGTAGGGTGCTCTTTTCAGGAGCCGGTGCAGACTCGATGGGCCAAATGGCCTCCTTCTGCACTGTAAATTCTATAAAAAGAAAAGCTAATGCATACCATATTGCAAAGGCCAGTGGCAAGTTGGAAGATTGGGAAACTTTTAAAGATCAACAAAAGGTTATCAAAAAAGTAATAAAAAGAGCAAAGGTAAATTATGAAACAAACTGGTGCAAAATATTAAAAAGGATAGAGAAAGCTTCTATAGTACATAAAAGGGAACAGTAGCTAAAGTAAATGTTGGCAGATGAAACCGGGGTGTTAATAGTGGGGAACACCGAAATGGTGGAGACGCTAAACAAATATTTTGCCTCAGTTTTAATGATAAAGGCCACTAATATCATCCCAACAGAAACAGAAAATGTAAAGGTAATAGAAAGGGAGGAACTTAGAACAATCATCATCAAAGGGAAAGTGTTCCAAACAGACTATTGGAATTTAAGGCAGATAGGTCCCCAGGTCTTAATGATCTTTATTCTAGGGTCTTAAAGGAAGTGGCAGCAGAGATAGTGGATCCATTGGTTATCATATTTCAAATTTCCCTGGATGCAGGAAAGTTTCCACTTTATTGGAAAAATAAGGTAACGACCTTACTTAAAAAGGGAGGGAGGCAAAAAGTAGGAAACTATAGAGCAGTTAGTTTAACATCTGTCATTGGGAAATTGCTAGAATCCATTATTCCTGTTCAGCAGAAGTAATAACAGAACATTTAGAAAGTTAAAACGCAATGCATCAGAGTCAGTATGGTTTTATGAGCGGTAACTTATATTTGACTAGTTTGCTAGAGTTCTTCAAAAATATAACAAGCCAAATGGACAATAGGTGTCCTGTAGATGTTGCATATCTGGGCTTCCAGAATCAGAGAATCAGAGAATTTACAGTGCAGAAGAAGGCCATTCGGCCCACCTAACCTGCACCGCCCCCCAGAAAGAGCACCCCACTCAAGTCCACACCCCATTTAATCAGGTGCCATAAAAAAAGTTAATACACAAGGTAAGATCACATTAGATTAGAGGTAATTTATTAGCTTAGATAGAAGATTGGCTAACCAACGGAAGGCAGAGAGTCGGGATAAATGAGTCTTTTTCTGGTTGGCAAGATGTAACTACTGTAGTGGGGTGTCATAGGGTTTGGCCTTCAGTCCCCAACTATTTACAATATATATTTGTGACTTGGATGGAAGCATGAAAAGTACTATCATCAAATTTGGGGATGACGCTAAAATAGGTGAGATAGTAAATTGCAATGAGGAAATAAGGGGCGGGATTCTCCCGTACCCGGCGGGGCGGGGGGTCCCGGTGGGACGGAGTTGCGTGAACCACTCCGGCGTCGGCCCGCCACAAAGGTACGGAATTTCCTCCACACCTTCAGGGGCTGAAGGGACTCCGCCAACTGGCACGGGTCGGCACTTGCGCGGGAGCGTCAGCGGCTGCTGGTGTCATACCTGCGCATGCGCGGGTGGGGTGTTCACCTACATGTGGAAAAGAGTGCCTACACCCCCCCTCTCTCTAAACCACCTTTATCTAACAAGTTATCAATGAATAGTTTGAGTGGTAATATTTTCTATTTCGAACCTCTCCTGTCAGAAGTTATGGACATGGTGCTTCATGGCAAGACCGCAGGAACAAACCCAAGATTGAAGCCGTACGGCATGCTTGCCTTCATCGGCCATGGCATTGAGTATAAAATTTGGCAAGTCATGCTGCAGCTGTATAGAATCTTACTTAGGCCGGTGGGCCCCGAAGGCGGGCCAGGCCACCGTGGGGGCACCCCCCGGGTCAGATCGCCCCGCGCCTCCCAGGACCCCAGGGCCTGCCCACGCCCCCAGGTCCCGCTGGTAATGGACCTAGTCTAATTTACGCCGGCCGGACTGGCAAAGAACCAGCGGGACTTCGGCCCATCGTGGGCTGGAGAATCGCCGGGGGAGCCGCTGTGAGTGGCCGCCGACCGGCGCGGCGCGATTCCCGCCCCTGCCGAATCTCCGGTGCCAGAGAATTCGGCTGCCGGTGGGGGCAGGATTCACGCTGCCCAACGCCGATTCTCTGACCCGGCCGGGGTGCAGTGGATGCATTGAGTAAATTTAAGGAGGAGTTAGACAAATTTTTAATCAGTAATAGGTTGAAGAGTTATGGAGAGCAGGTAGGAAAGTGGAATTGAAGCTGAGAGGTGATCAGCAATGATCGAATTGAATGGTTGAGCAGGCTCAAGGGGCTGAATTGCCTACTACTCCTAGTTCCTACACTCTTGAGAGTGACAGATTCAGCGATGGTAATTCCATTGAATGTCAAGGGCGATGGTTAGATTCTTTCTCGTTGGAGATAGTAAGAAGTCTTACAACACCAGGTTAAAGCCCAACAGGTTTGTTTCAAACGCTAGCTTTCGGAGCACTGCTCCTTCCTCAGGTGAATGAGTGCTCAGCAGTGATCCGAAAGCTAGTGATTTGAAACAAACCTGTTGGACTTTAACCTGGTGTTGTAAGACTTCTTACTGTGCTCACTCCAGTCCAACGCCGGCATCTCCACACCATTGGAGATAGGCATTGCTAGACACTTATTTGGCACGAATATTACTCACCACTTAGCAGCCCAAGTCTGAATGCTATCCAGGTTTTGCTGTGTTTTGCATGCACTGCTTCAGAATTTGAGGAGTCACAAATAGAGCTGAACATTGTGCAATCATCAGAAAACATCCCCCATTCTGACCTTGTGAAGGTCATTGATGAAGCCGCCGAAGATGGTTGGGCCTAGGACACCACCCTGAGGAACTCCTGTAACTGAGATGATTGACCTCTAACAACTGCAACCATTTACTTTCCACTAAATATGACTTTAATCAGGGGGTTTCCCCCTGGTTCCCATTGACTCCAATTTTGCTAGGGCTCCTTGAGGCCACACTTGATCAAATGCTGCCTTGACGTTAAGGGCAGTCACTCTTACCTCACCTCTGGAGTTCAAATGTTTTGTCCATGTTTGAACCAATGTTGTAATGAGGTCTGGAGATGAATGGCCCTGATAGAACCCAATCTGAGCATCAGTGAGCAGGCTATTGCTGCTTGATAACTTTATTAATAACGCTCTTCCATCACTTTTACTGATGATCAAGAGTAGACCGATATGGAGCAATTGGTCGGGTTGGATTTGTCTTGTTTCTTGTGTGCAGGCAACCTGCACAATTTTCCACATTGCCAGTTATATGCTAGTGTTGTAACTACACTGGAATAGCATGGCTAGAGGTGGGGCCTGTCCTGGAGCACAAGTCTTCAGTACTATAGCGGAATATTATCAGGGACCATAGCTTTTGCAGTATCCAGTGCCTTCAGCCATTTCTTGATATCACGTGGAGCGAATTGGCTGAAGGTTGAAATCTGCAATGCTGGGGTTATCAGAAGGAGGCTGAGATGGATCATCCACTCTGCACTTCTGGCTGAGGATGGTTACAAACGTTTTGGCCTTTTCTCTTTCACTAATGTAGTGGGGCTACCCTAATCTTTGAGGATGGGAATCTTTGTGAAGCCTCCTCCCTAGTTACCCATTTTTTATTTCATTCCTGCGATGTGAGCATCACTGGCCAGGCCAGTATTTAATGCCCATCCCTAATTGTCCTTGGGAAGGTGGTGGTGAGCTGTCCTCTTGAGCCACTGCAGCCCATGTGATGTAGGTGTACCCACATTGCTGTTAGGAAGGGAGTTCCAGAATTTTGATGGCAACCATCAGGATGGTGTCTAACTTGGAGGGGAACTTGCATAGACCATAAGACCATAAGACATAGGAGCAGAATTAGGCCACTCGGCCCATCGAGTCTGCTCCGCCATTCAATCATGGCTGATATTTTTCTCACCCCCATTCTCCTGCCTTCTCCCCATAACCCCTGATCCCCTTATTACTGAAGAACCTATCTATCTCTGCCTTAAAGACACTCAGTGAATTGGCCTCCACAGCCTTCTGCGGCAAAGAGTTCCACAGATTCACCACCCTCTGGCTGAAAAAAATCCTCCTCATCTCTGTTTTAAAGGATCGTCCCTTTAATCTGAGATGGTGTCCTCTGGTTCTAGTTTTTCCTACAAGTGGAACATCCTCTCCACGTCCACTCTATCCAGGCCTCGCAGTATCTTGTATGTTTCAATAAAATCCCCTCTCATCCTTCTGAACTCCAACAAGTACAGACCCAGAGTCCTCAGAAGTTCCTCATACAACAAGGTCTTCATTCCAGGGGATCATTCTTGTGAATGTCCTCTGGACCCTTTCCAAGGCCAGCACATCCTTCCTTAGACGTCCTGTCCTTAGGGCAGCACAGTAGCATTGTGGATAGCACAATCGCTTCACAGCTCCAGGGCCCCAGGTTCGATTCCGGCTTGGGTCACTGTCTGTGCGGAGTCTACACATCCTCCCCGTGTGTGCGTGGGTTTCCTCCGGGTGCTCCGGTTTCCTCCCACAGTCCAAAGATGTGCAGGTTAGGTGGACTGGCCATGATAAATTGCCCTTAGTGTCCAAAATTGCCCTTCGTGTTGGGTGGGGTTACTGAGTTATGGGGATAGGGTGGAGGTGTTGACCTTGGGTAGGGGGTAGGGTGCTCTTTCCAAGAGCTGGTGCAGACTTGATGGGCCGAATGGCCTCCTTCTGGACTGTACATTCTATATCTATGTAACATGGGGCCCAAAACTGCTCACAATACTCCAAATGGGTTCTGTCCCGAGCCTTATACAGCCTCAGAAGTACATCCTTGGTCTTGTATTCTAGCCCTCTTGACATGAATGCTAACATAGCATTTGCCTTCTTAACTACCGACTGAACCTGCACGTTAACCTTCAGAGAATCGTGAACAGGGACTCCCAAGTCCCTTTGTGCTTCTGCTTTGGGAAGCATTTCCCCATTTAGAAAATAGTCTATGCCTAGATTCCTCCTTCCAAGGTGCATAACCTCACACTTTTCCACATTGTATTTCATTTGCCACTTCATTGCCCGCTCTCCTAGCTTGTCCAAGTCCGTCTGCAGGCCCCTTGCTTCCTCAATACTACCTGTCCCTCTGCAGATCTTTGTATCACCAGCAAACTTAGCAACAGTGCCTTCAGTACCTTCTTCCAGATCATTAATGTATATTGTGAAAAGTTGTGGTCCCAGCACAGCCCCCTGAGGCACTCCACAAGTCACCGGCTGCCATCCTGAAAAAGACCCCTTTATCCCCACTCTTTGCCTTCTGCTAGTCAGCCAATCCTCTATCCATGCCAGGATCTTACCCCTAACACCATGGGCTTTTAACTTATTTAACAGTCTCCTATGCGGCACCTTGTCAAAGGCCTTCTGAAAATCTAAATAAATCACGTCCACTGATTCTCCTTTGTCTAACTTGCTTGTTACCTCCTCAAAGAACTCTAAGTTCCAATGCATCTTCTGCCTTGCCCTTCCAGATGGTAGAAGTTGTGGGTTTGGAATGTGCTGTTGAGGGAGTCTTGGCAAGTTGCCGATAGTTTCATTTGTAATATGCCTTTGAGGGATTGCAGCATGGCATCACTAGAAATTAAGTGTGTCATGCAAACCAGTTTTAGTTACCCTGTTGCTTTTAAGTGGAGCCCACACCACCGCTCTGCTGCTAGTTTCTTCAAGCTTTATTTATATCTTTCACAAATGTTGTCAAGCGCCTCAACGCAACAAATGAACCCACAATCGGTCTACACAATCCCTTATGAGCGATTGGTAAAATCACAACAGTTTTCCTGAGAATGTTAATGGGTTTTCATGTTACTTTTGAACTAAATCAATAGATCAATAGATTATGTTACAGTATCCTTTCATTCCCTCCAGAGTGAAGACCTTATAAAATACCATGTCATTTTGGGTCAAAAGTTAATGGAACGTGATATGCGCAACGGGATGCACCGGGAGACAATGTTAGGATTTTCCTTTCAAGTTGGCTTTTTTCGCAGGAATGAGCAGGTATGTGGATGTACTGTAATTCTTCCATCAGTTTAACACATAAAGTATACGTCACAGATGGGAGAAGTTAAGTTTGAGGTGCTTAGGGCATGAATAAACATTTCAATGGCAGCAGAGGAGAGATAGGGGTGGAGGTAGGCAATGGTTAAAATACTGTCCATTAAGAAATGTGGGGCAGAAAATAGCCCAGCTGGCCCACCTAACATGACCCATGCAGACATGATGGCAAGTGCATCAAGAATCGAGTATTCCCCACCCAACTGGAACCATGGATACTCCTGGGGGTGGGAAAAAAAAAATGTGGGCCAATGAAGGTAGAAGAAACCTTACTGACTCGTTTAGGACATCGAAACAAGTTTAGAAAACCACATTGATCCTGACTCTAGAGGGCGAACTCTACCTCATACAAAAACAGATCTCTCATAAAGATTTACAATGAATCAGTGCTGACTACATAAGCTGTTATGTAGGTCTACTGGAAAAAAGAAATCACATAACTTCCAACCTAGTTACACCCTTACATACTGAGCCATACTGAGGGTACACTGTGGTTGAATGCAAGGTGGTGACTGGCTTGGTGAGGACGTTTTGAGAAACCGCAGCAACAGCAAAAACAGAAGGAACAACAACCAATTGTTTCAACATTTGTTTGAGGGAAAATGTTGGAAGTTATTATTAACTGGAAATTTTCAAGGCAACCGGACAGAAACAACATTGTTTTGTGAAAGGGAAAAAAAAAATCATGTTTGACCAATTTATTTGAGTTCTTCAAAGAAGTAACATGTGCTGTGGATAAAGGGGAACCAGTGGATGTACTTCGATTACCAGAATTTGATAAGGGGCCACATCAAAGGTTGTCGCAGAAAATAGAAGCTCGCGGTGTTGGGGTAACATATTGGCATGGATAGACAATTGGCTAGCTAACAAGAAACAGAGAATGGGTATAAATGTGTCATTTTCTGGTTGCCAAGATATAACAGTGCTGGGACCTTAATGTTTTACAATTCATATAATTTATTTGGATGAAGGAATAGAAGATCTGGTTACTAAATTTTCTGATGACTCAAAGATCAATAGGAAAATAAGTAGTGGAATGGACATAAGGAGGTTACAAAAATATACAGATATATTAAGTGAGTGGACAAAGGAATATAATATGGGGAAAATGTGAAATTCTGGCAAAAGGAATATAATATGGGAAAATGGGAAATTCAATTTTGGCAGGAAGTATATAAAAGAAGCAAGTTATCTAAATGGAGAGAGATTGCAGAGCTCAGAGATGCAGGGGAATCCAGGGTCCTAGTGTAAGAATCACAAACGGTTATTATGCAGGTACAGCAGTAATTAAAAAAGGTAATAGAATGTTATTGTTGATTTTGAGGGAAATTTAATATAAAATTAGGGAGGATACCTTATGTTGGAAAGGTTGGACAGAATAGGCTTGTATTTGCTGGATCTTAGAAGAGTAAGAGGTGACTTGATTGAAACATATAAGGCCCCGAGGGGTCTTGGCAGGATGGATGTGGAGATGATGTTTCTCTCTTGTGGGACAATCTGGAACTAGGGGGTCACTGTTTAAAAATAAGATGCCCATTTAAGACAGGGTTGTGGAGAATCATTATCTCTGAGGGTTGTTCATCTTTGGAACACTCTTCCTCAAAAGATGATAGCAGAGGAGTCTTTGAATATTTCTAAAGCAGAGGTTGATAGATTCTTGATAAGGAATGGAGTGGGAGGTTATTGGGGGTTTAGGCAGGCATGTGAGGTTGAGATTACAATCAGATCAGCCATGATCTCATTAAATGGCAGAGCAAGCTCGAGAGGCCAAGTGGCAGCAACAAAAATAACAACAACAGCATTGTAATGCCAAGTGGAAAACTCGAGGAGGAGCAGCTGGGATTAGATTGAATTGCTGAGAGAGCTGGGGAACAATTTCCTTCCATGGTAATGTACTGATGGTAAACAGCGAGCAATAGTTGGTGAGGGTGGGGAGAAAGTTGTCAGAGATGGTAATTATAATGACCAATATTAATCCCCCAACCAAAGTCATTAAGAAAAATAGATGATCTGGTCATATTACTGTTTCTAGAAGCTTACTGTGCACAAATTGGCTGCCGGATTCCCACATTCTAACATGTAACTAAACTTGAAATGTACTTCATTAACTGTACTGTGCTTTGAAATGATGCGAGGTGATCATGAAAAGAGCTATATAAATGCAAGTCTTACTCTTGTTTTTTTTTATAAATGTTTTTATTGGGATTTTGAACAAGGTATAATTACCGTTATATACACAGAATAAGAAACATATATCTATATATATACACATATTTAGAAGAGAAGGGCACACCCCTACATAGAATACAATAAAATATGAAATAGACTAACTGGTGTGGTACTGTGCACCAGCTCGACAGCGGCAGCTCTGTGCATCTGGCCGCCAAATTATTTACACCACGTAAGTTCGCGACTGTTTGCCGGGGGGGGGGGGGGGGGGGGGTGGAGGGGACTGGGGGGAGCAAATATACATTTGGGTGCCGGGGAGATAACCACAGTGTGCGACACCTGGCCGGGTCGCGTGCCGCTGTCGCCCGCCTCTCCCGGACGGCTCTCGCCGCCGTCCCCCGCTCGCCTCCGCTGCTCCTCCCGTCCTCCATCCCCCAACCTCCTCGTTCCCCGCTCCTGGGTGATGTCATGCACGTTTTGGTACCCCGTGCCTTCCTTCCAGCTCCCGTTTCCCTGCCCCCCGTCCCATCCCGCTGGTTCTCCTCTCCTGTCGCCCCTCCCTCCACGGTTCGCCCCTCCCTCCTCAAGTTCAGCTGTCTCCCCCCTCCCCCCACCCCCTGTGGTTCGCCTTTCTCTCCCATTCATGCCTTGGCTACCCTCCCCTGATTCTTGACTAAGTTCTCCTGATTCTTGGCTACCTGGCTATTCTTCCTCTTGTTTGTTGGCCACAAACAGGTCCTGGAACAGTCCCGTGAATGGCTCCCACGTTCTGTGGAAGCCGTCGTCCGACCCTCGGATGGCGAATTTGATTTTCTCCATTAGGCGAGATTCCGAGAGGTCGGGCAGCCAGTCTGCAGCTCTGGGCGGTGCTGCTGACCGCCAGCCAAACAGGATTCTACGGCGGGCGATCAGGGAGGCAAAGGCAAGGGCGTCCGCCCTCCTCCCCAGGAATAGATCTGGCTGGTTACTCTTGTTGTTGACGTTCTTTCTTTATTTCAGAAATTATTTTGCAGGGGTTGGGGGGGTTATTGCTGACCCCTCCACCCCTCCGGACTGAAGGAAATGTGATCACAAAACAGCTGACTTTGTAAAAGGCCAGCCCACAGCAATACTAATCTGACAGCCTCCTAAACAAGCCTGGGGTTGGACTTCCGCCCTTCAGGGGAAGAAAGCTCTGCCCTTAAGAGCTGCCGGTGAATTTGATTTGCCAGCAGCTCCTGCAGCACCAGAAGACAATCGAGGGATCGGGCACCCTAGCGCGGAGCAAAACAGTGGGGTTATAGAGTTATGGAGACTAGGAGAGGAGGCACAAAGCGGGTTATGATCTTGGAGCGGAGGAGTATGGGGAGATCTTCAATGTGCACAGGGCATGCCCCAAAGTATGTACCTCCTCCTACTTATTGCCCTTTCACTAACTTCACTGAAATAATTGCCTTTCCATTCTTGCCTACCTTCCATTGCGCAGCGATTATGTCAGTGGAGGTGGGTTGAGTGGTAGGCCGAGGAATGGGCAGGTTAGTGGGTGCCTTAATCCCATTCTATGGGGAATGGGTCAGGGGCGGTCAGGAAGTGGTGTCTACCCTCCTGTCATATATCACATGCCCCTTCCCTCACTGAAAAACACCTGGCCGGAAAGGGTGGGGGGCATAAAACCCCAAGACCACTAAAGTAATGAGGCATCTCTGATGTGCACAAATCCTGGAATAACCTTTGTGACTCACACCTTTGATTGATTAGAAATTGAAGTCTTGCCTCACCTCAGCGCGCAGGGCTTGACCAGACATAGGGAGTGGGATTCTCCAACCCCCCCTGCCGGGTGGGAGAATCGCCGGGGGTCGGCGTGAATCCCACCCCCGTCGTCCTCCCAATTCTCCCGCCCTCCAAAAACCGGCCCGATGTGAGTCGCGCCGCCCGCCTCAGAGAATGGCGGGGTCCGCCGCAACTCAATGGGCTCCGGGGCTGTCCGGATTCTCCGGCCCGCAATGGGCCGAAGACCCACCTGTTCTCTGCCGATCCCGCCGGCGTAAATTAGAGTTGGCCCCTTACCGGCGGGCCCTGGCGGCGCGGGCAGGCTCCGGGGTTCTTGGGGGGTCGCGGGGGGGATCTGGCCCCAGGGGGTGGCCCCACGGGGCCCATCGATCCGCGGGCGGGCCTGTGCCGTGGGGGCACTCTATTCCTTCCAAACCGGAGGCCGTGGTCATCCGCCATTCCCGGTGCGGAAGTGAATCCCTCTGCGCATGTGCGGGCTGACGCCAGCACGTGCTGGTGCTCCCGCGCATGCGCCCACTCACGGCGGCCGGCGGAGGCCCTTCGCCGCCGGTTGGCGTGGTGCCAGGCCCCTATCCCGCTGGCCGGCGGGGCACAAACCACTCCAGGGCGGGCCTATCCCCTGAAGGTGCGGAGGATACCGCGCCTTTGGGGGAGGCCCGAGGCCAGAGTGGCTCCTGCCACTCCGTCCCGCCGGGTACGGGAGAATCCCACCCAGGGTTTCAAGTCAATTAAAGTATCACTTAGAAATCAAGTGTTTGCAGTTAATCCAACTTACATTGTCAAAGTCTGAGATAACGCATTTAAATTTGTAGGGTTATTTCTTGCTTAAACTCTCAGGTGTTATCGGAGTTGTCTTATTATTTTCTGTGTTTGTTGTGGAATGGGTCTCACGAGTCTCTGCGATGATTGCCAATGGAAATGGTTTTGTCTTGTTTACTCTTCATCAAGACCGTTCATGATTTTGAACAGCTCAAACAAATCTCTCCTGCGATAACGAACTGTCTATCGTTGCAGCTTTTTGTGAATGACGCACCAGTCAATTTCACTGACGTGGAAACAGACAAAGGAGTGATCCATGGACTAAAGAAGGTTCTGGAGATCCAGAAAAATCGCTGTGACACCAATGAATCGACAGTGTTGCAGGTAAGTGACAAAATGGGTTGAAGCTGGCGGTGCTCCTGACCCTAGAGTGGGGCTTAACCGACACCCTCTGACTCAGGGGCAACAATGCTGCCAACTAAGCCACAGTTTGCACCAAGCATACAGTTACAAATTAATCTGCAACACAATAAATAGATTGAAAATACCATGATTGTATTTATTGCATTTTAAAACAAGGAAGAAATATGACCTGTTTATAAGAACCAGGTTGAGGAGGTCACTCCTGAATAGTCCAATCGGCGATATCTGTGCGGTCCTTTTGTTACAATCACAGCTGATGTTCCTACTCTGCAAGTTACCCTGCTTGATCGATCCTAACTATTTTTTGTTCAGAAACATGCAGAGTGCCTACTGAACAGAGTCACAGAAACTGCTGATGAACTTTTAACAAAATAATTTTTTACACAAGAAAAGAATAACTATTTTACACAGCTCCTTCACCCCATTATAGTTATATACAGATTCGTAAGGGTAACACCAGTTAAAAAATCTATTTTATACTCTAATGTTCACAGCAAGTACATAGTACATGTAAACCAGTCAGTGAAATATAGATAGACACCACACACTCTGAAACCAGGAGTGGGATTTTCCCACAATCGGCGGGATGGCCTGACACCGGTGTCAAGCGTGGACCACTCCGGCATCGGGCCACCCGGAAGTTGCAGAATCCTCTGCACTTCCGGGAGCTAGGCCGGTGGCGGAGGGGTTGGTGCCACACCAACTGGCTCCGAAGAGCCCCCGTGGTCCCGCGCATGCGCAGAACCGCCAGCATGTTCTGGCGCAGGTGCAGAACCGCCGGCGTGTTCTTGTGCATGCGCAGGGGGGTTCTTCTCCGCGCCGGCCATAGCGGAGCCCTACAGAGACCGGCGCGGACAAGAACCCCCCCTGCTCATGCGCAGGAACAGGCACAGGCCCGCCTGCAGATTGGTGGGCTCCGATCGCAGGCCAGGCCAACGTGAGACCCCCCGGGGCCTGATCCCCCTGCGCCCCCCCGAGAACCCCGCTAGACGGCCAACAAGCCAGGACCCGTCGTGATGGACCATGTCCATTTTACACTGGCAGGACTGGCCGAAAATGGGCGGCTGCTTGGCCGATCGGGGCCCGGAGAATTGCTCGGGTGCCACTCCCAACGGCCCCCGACCGGCGCGATGTAAACCGGTGCCAGAGAATACGGCAGCCGGTGATGGAGTGGCAGGGTGGGATTCACGCCCCCCCTCCAGGTATTTTCTGACCCGGCCGGGGGTCGGAGAATCCCGCCCATAGTGTCAGATGCCACCCAAGCAAATTCTACGGATTTCTCAGTAATTCCCCTCGGATGCTTTTCATGCTGTGAGACAAATGGTCTCACTAGAATTTTTTTCTTTCACATGAGGGTTTACAATTTCTGCTGTCAAAGTACAAACATTGGATTTCTCTCCATCGCTTTCTCTCCGATGTCTTCACCAAGTATCCACCTCCAGGATTTCCAACTCTCCTTCTGATGTCCCTCGCTCCTGGATCTCCCCGTGCACTCAAGTTTCATCTTCCATGCAATCCCTCAGATACCCAGTTATGCCAACAGAACACCACTGTTTCGCAGGCCAGTAGTAAGGAGTCATCAACCTTTAGGTCTCCCTGGATATCTGTCTTCTCACAAGCTCTCTGCTGTCTTCCTTCACGATCCTGCATGTTCCAGCAGTTTCTCTGGACTGGTTGTTCCTTCTGGGCTACCTTGTTCCAATTGAACTAATACTGCTTTATGCTCCCCTGTGGCCTCTCTGTTGCTTGGCAACAGCCCAGTTGTGTTTGCATTAAAGTCATAAATTTCATTAAAATGCGGACATCTGAACAAACCCACAGACTGAAATCTTCTTAACACAGAACTGCATAAATATAAATTAAGCTTAAACGTAAAACCGTGGGAGTCTTATTCTCAACATCTACAAATACAAACATAACTTATCTAAGGCTATCACTATTTTCTAATACAATCTAGCTCCAAAATAAATTGCTATTCCAATGCACTCCTAGCTGATCTTCCACTTTTCTAACCTTTTTAAACTTGATATCATCCAAAACTCATCTGCTTGCGTTTTAAGTAACTGCAAGTTCCATTCACCTGTCACCCCCTGAGCTTGGTGACCTATGGTGGCCCCCAGTCAAACAGTGTTTTCAAATTGTTACCCCTTGTGTTCTAATTCCTCCAACCCTCCCTACCTCTGTAATGTCCTTGGGTCCCACAATATTGCTGGATATCTGTGCTCAGATAATTCTGGCCTCTTGAGCACCCTCTTTTTATAATCAATCTTCCGCAATTGCCGCACCTTCTGCTGCCTTGGACATAAGCTCTGGAATTTTGAAAAGGGACACTTGTTGAAGATTTTCATCTCCGGCTTATCAGGGCAATGATAAGGATACCAATGTCAGGGGGAACAACAACTTTATACTGTATGAGCAGAGGGCGCTGATTGGTTGGCAAGAGGCCTTGATTGTTAGAGGCTTGAGCATGGACAGGGCACCAGATTAAGATGACTGGTAGTTAACTACCAAACACTGTTTGAAAATTTAAACTAGGCAACTTGACTCTGATTGGCCACAGCATTGCTCTGAGGAATGAACCAGTGAATGGCTGTCACTTATTTTGTTTAGGTGAAACAGGCGCAATGTGTGTACATGTTCTTTCTGTCTGCAAAGAACAAGACCCTGTGTATTAGTATATCTAGCTTCCAGTAGTTGTACATGCAAATGCGCCGCACTGCGAGCCAAACTGTCAAACCAAATCGGTTGTCAGCGTACTTCTTAGCGCATTAAGGATTGTTTAGTAAATGCTGTCCAATTTCAAAATTAAATCTAGTTTTGGACACTCGGTTTTGAGTTTTGCAATCACGGGCTGGTTGAATACAGGCTGTTCCTTTCCAGTTGTGAGCAATGGAAGAGGCATGCTGTTTGATATGATCCACCAGCCTTTGGGGCATAGCTGGCATCACACTGGCACTGAAATTCATGGACCACATTACTCATTTGTGTGATTGGCAGAGTGTCTTTTTGGCTTGACAGCGCCTCATGTTAGTGGTGAATACCACTCGTGTTGCTTTTGCATAGAAGCAGGGTGAAACTGGTGAAATACCTTGCCCTTCCATGGTAATCTGACGTAGATTGGGCACTTTACAGGGCCAGAAGTGACAGCGTGAGGTTTGTCCATGTGTTTACACGATATAAAGTGCAAAATGATCTGGTCATAGAAGCCATTAGCCCACAGGATGTCGTTGATGCTCCCTATTCCAACATCAAGCTTATATGGTGAGCAGGTGGCTTGGGCGCTATTTACAAGGTTGCTGTTGAGGCCAACCTTATAGCACGTGGAACTGTAAGAATTCCAATGTGTTTATTGACCAATGAAAGTAGGCTTTCGGTAGTCCATGGTAGAGAACCCACTGGCAGATTTCTCAACTAGTACGTCCGGGAAAGAGAGTTACTTTGACTGCTCTATTTCAGAGATGAATTTGAGTGCAGGATGAAGCCCATTTAGACATGCAAAGGAATTATTACATGTTGCTACAGATTTAAATATAGCAAATGCTTCATCCACGTATCGGAAATAGGTTAGCTGTCATTCCATTGAAGACACATTTCTCATGGAACCCAACAAAGATGTTTGAGAGAGCTGGGCCTAGAGAGGATCCCATGACAACACCATCTCGTTGTGCATACATCGTGTCATTAAAGCTGAACTCAACTGAGTTGATAAGCTCAATGAATACTGATTCACGCAATGGCGGTGGGTCTAGAGTGCCATGATGTAGCACGGCAGTGCAAATATCAATGGCTTCTGGGATTCTCTCACTACACCTCTCCATCTCTCGTCATCACTTTCCTCCTTTAAGACACCCCTGAAGACACATTTCTTTGACCAAACCTTTGGTCATCTGAACTAGTATCTCCTTAAGTTGCTCAATATCACATCTTGTCTCATGATGCTCCTATGAAGCATCTTGGGATTATTTGTTATGTTAAAGGTGCTATGTAAATATATGTTATTGTTGCTATTGTTCAAATAGTTTATGCTATGATCCCAAATGATAAACTACTTGAATCATGCACCTTAGGAAGGTGTACAAGGGTAGTTACACAATGTGCTAACAATTAGGGCAGCACAGTAGCATTGTGGATAGCACAATCACTTCACAGCTCCAGGGTCCCAGGTTCGATTCTGGCTTGGGTCACTGTCTGTGTGGAGTCTGCACATCCTCCCCGTGTGTGCGTGGGTTTCCTCCGGGTGCTCCGGTTTCCTCCCACAGTCCAAAGATGTGCAGGTTAGGTGGATTTGCCATGATAAATTGCCCTTAGTGTCCAAAATTGCCCTTCGTGTTGGGTGGGGTTACTGGGTTATGGGGATAGGGTGGAGGTGTTAACCTTGGGTAGGGTGCTCTTTCCAGGAGCTGGTGCAGACTCGATGGGCTGAATGGCCTCCTTCTGCACTGTAAATTCTATGAAATTACAGTTTTGAATCCAAGAGGCCTATTCATTAAAATGCCCTCAGAATGTACTTCTCTCACATTTACCAAGCTGGGGGGTCCTCTCTTCCAGATAGGTGGCCTCTATGGACCAAGCAAAGACCTCAGATGACCACCTTCTGGCACAGATTCTACCTGTGTCAATTGCAGTGAGGTGATCTTTCCCCTCATGCAGAGTCCGGCAGATTCAATGCAGCTACTGGAGACATTGGGCCACAAATTCACTGGGTCGGCTGGAATAGGAAGTTAAGTGCCTCAAGCTCAGTGCCTCAAAAGCCTGTTCTCTCGTTCAATTGGATCATGGAACTCGATTTACCTACTTTTGTACTCTATCCCTTAAAACCCTCCAGAACAAAAATTTTTCAATCTTGGTTTGGAAATGGCCCATTAATGAATTAGCCTCAGCAGCTTTTTGCGAGAGTGCATTCCAGATTTCCATTACCCTTTGTACGTAGAAGTGGCTTCTAGCATCACCCTGAATGGCCTGGTTCAATTTACCTTTGTTGGGAAGACATGCAGGTTTAGTTTTACAGTTGTTTATAAAGATAAATATTTGTGTTTTTTGTTTGAAGGGCAAGTGTATGAATTGTCAACATGAACCAGAATGCCCTTCTGGATTTAGCCCTGCGGTAAGTATTGACATTTTGTGTTGGAATCTCACAAAAAGATATTCCGCAATTACCGCACAGAACTCTTATGTTTTAATTCAAAATTCATTATTTGCCTAACGCAGGTGGGGAAAAAGAAGAACTGTATATATGTGCGGTACCTGCTAGGGAAGAGGTTAATGCATCTCGGTTGTCTGACAAACTGTGTGAAAACTGTTATTGTGAGTAAACCTGATTTGGAATGTATTTTGTGGCAATGTGCATTTCCTAATGAACAAAATTCAAGTCTCACAACATTAGTTTTGCAAAATCGAGGTCCATAAAATGTGGTAATTCTGGCTTATGTCAATAGCAATATAGCCATACTGAAAGCTTGGGTGGCAGGGGTTCCCTCTTCCCCTATTTTAAGCCCAGCACTTACCTGTTCAAGGCCTTGCTGTGGTACGTTACAGATTCGGGACTCTCCTGCAGCTTGAACATGACCTCATTCGTGCTATCGCAGTGCTCACGGTTCACCACCCCATCGGAACAGTGATGTCACTATCGGGTCCTCAGTTGTTCCTGGAAGCAATCATCATCCCAGGAAACTGGGTCAGCGTAGTAATGGGGCAGTGAGTGGAATTTCCATGCTAACTCTCTAAGGTCAGGGAAAGGTAAACCCAATCTTTGATGCTACTGATTGTTTGAAAGTAGTTGCCTCTCTGTCTTACCAAGGGCCGTGGCTGCGTTATAGAACACTCATGGGGTCCAAGTTGCTGTGGCAACACAGACTTTGACATGCATGTTGTAGTCTGGAGCTGTGAACAATGATGGTAGAGGCTTCAACATTCTTTCCATCCCAGCATGTGAGACTTGTATTCCAGCCCACAACCAGGGATCTATCCTGCTCTTACCACTAGCCATTGGCGTGTGTTGGAAGGATTTGCAGATTGACACTTAACCTGTTTGGCTGCATTACGGAGACACCTTCCTTGGCCATCAGGTCCTGGGGTGGGATTTGAACCCAGAGCTTCTAGCTCAGAGACAGGGGCACTACCCACAGCGCCACAGGACCTGCTCTGCTCACCAGTACAGCACCATTATTCCTCCATTGTAGGCCTTCTAAGGGTATACCCTTGAACCTTTCTTTCTCAGATGTATATTGAGAGGGACCAGTGCCCATGAAGATGATAAACTCAATTTTTTTTAAATGCCAATATTCATTAATGGTACCGCTGTCTCTGTTTTAGTGTTTGGTGGGTTTTTTTCAGACACGAGAGTGTTGTACTGGTTACTTTGGAAAACAATGTCAAGCGTGTCCAGGAGAAGCTAAAAACTGGTGCCTTGGAAATGGCATTTGTCAAGATGGTATTAATGGCACAGGGACATGCGAATGTGAAGAAGGATTCGCAGGGACAGCATGTGAGACCTGTATTGCTGGAGAGTATGGAATACATTGCGATCAAGGTGTGTTCTGAGGCCGTGCCATTATCTTAGCTGATTGGTTACTAGATTGTCCCCACTTATGCAATGATTGCCTGTGGTCATTACCAAGGTTATTTCACTATCCTCACACAACAGTATTGCCTCAATTCTTCAAGTAACTCTCCCTGAGAACTCAACTCCAATTGTTTTAACAATATTACAAGAATTGCATAGAATTGAAAGCACAGAAATAGTCCATTCTGCCCACCTGATCCATGCTGATGTTCATATAATACCGCCCCTTAAGTCTGTTCGGCCACCATTCAATACGATCATGGCTGATCTGATCTTGGCCTCAACTTCACTTTCCTGCCCGTTCTCCATAATCCGTTCTCGATAATCCGTCAACCCATTACTGATTGAAAATCTGTTTATCTCCTTAAATTTACTCCAAGTCCCGGCATCCACCGCACTCTGGGATAGTGAATTCCACAGATTCAATGGATGGCCACCCCCCCGGCCATCGCAAAACTTGGGGGCGGAAGATCCAGCTCTTTGCTTTTCAATTGATGCACGACTTCATCCCTTATCTTCTCTCCATATCTCCTCCAGCCCTTCATGATCCCTGCATTTCTTCAATTCCTGCCTCTCGCACATATTCAATTTTAATCATGTCACTATTGGTGGCTGTGCTTTCAATTACTGAAGCCCTGAGCTCTGGCATTCCCTCTCTAGCCCTTTCCATCTCTCTACCTCCCAACATCTTTCCTCCTTCAAGATGTTCCTACTTCTTTGACCAAGCTTTTGGTCATCTGCTCAATATCAGTATTGTTTGATAACGCTCCTGTGAAGCACCGTGAGATGTTTTAAATGCTATGCAAATTCAACCGTGGTTGTAACATTCAGCAGCCAGAGGAAATCCCTCTCCACGATGTTTTAGATGATCTCCTTACTGTGTAGTTGAATTCAATAAATGTACTTATTTGTGGTTTAGCTTCTGGAGAAATAACTTTGAAAAGTTCCAAGACCTTGTGAAAACCCAACTGTCCTTTGGAGATCCGTCTTGATAGGTCTGCACTTCATTTCGGGCCCAAATGGTTGACTCTTTGACGTGGCCTTGCAATCCACTGGGTTATAAAAGCAGCCACTAGCCAGCATGGAAGCACATTGTAGCCTAGCTCACCTCCCCAGAACAAGTATATTCTTAAAAAGCAATCTGCTCTGCATAAAGCGTTAGGCTGGTGGTTCAGGGTTGACAGAGAAATATTCTCCATAACGTCAAGAGAATTCCTCGCTTTTCTTTGGATGTTACTATGGAACCTTTCACGCTCATCTGAACAGAGCCTTGCTTTAATCAGACTGATTTCCCAATTGAGCATTCTCGATGGGATTCACATCTGTAGGGTGTGCTAGTTTGGAATGTAACGGGCTCAGAGATCCTGATTTTCCATCCATTGAAGTGAAAATCGAGTTCTAAGAGTGAACATATTCCCAACCGGCTGCTCCTGCAAAGTGTGTTGCTCCTCCCCCGATGTCTCATAGAAAAAATATATCTTTATAGGTAGGGTACCCCTCAGTATTGCAGTGGAAAGTTAGCCTAGATGATACACTTATTTCAATAAGGACACGGGGAGTCCACGCTGAATAAAATAAATAACTGCTTTATTTACAATTTTTGTATTTGTACATCCTGTTAGATCCCTACCGGCTCTCTTTCTGGATGGTGCCTTACTGGCTGACTTTTTATAAATTGCTAAATGGAGTTCCCCCGCCCTTCAGCAGGGGGGCACGTACTCCCCGAAAACCTCGGGGAAGATAATCATTCCTCACCCTGTAAATCCCATGAGGGATATTACACTATATCCTCAAGTGAGGCTTGAAGCTACAAGCAACTGAAGTGTAATAATAATAATAATATAATAATCTTTATAGTCACAAGTAGGCTTACATTAACACTGCAATGAAGTTACTGTGAAAAGCCCGTATTCGCCACATTCCGGCGCCTGTTCGGGTACACCGAGGGAGAATTCAGAATGTCCAAATTACCTAACAGCACGTCTTTCAGGACTTGTGGGAGGAAACCGGAGCACCCGGAGGAAACCCACGCAAGCACGGGGAAAACATGCAGACTCCGCACAGACAGTGACCCAGCCAGGAATCGAACCTGGGACCCTGGAGCTGTGAAACCATAGTGCTAACCACTGTGCTACTGTGCTGCCCACAATGTGGCAGTGCTACCAACTGAGCTAAGCTGAGACTTTAGAATCCTCTTTAGCTGCTGGAGTGAAAGGCTCCAACTGTGACTGCTAGGAACTGAAACTGAGGCAGTACCTCTGGGTTTATTTAGAATTATGGAGAATATACAGCACAGAAAGAGGCTGTTCAGGGCAGCCAGTCAATAACGGCACTCAGGCTTTATCAATACTTTCTCCATCCTACCGCACCTGACTGACTCTATCAGAATGACCCTCTGTCCCCCTTCTCTCTTTGTGCCCATCTAGCTTCTCCTTAAATACATCCATGTTAGTCACCTCAACCTCTCTTTGTGGTAACGAGTTCCACATTCTTCTCACTCTTTGGGTAAAGACATTTTTTTCTGAATTCCCCATTCGATGTTTTGGTGACAATCATAGCTTGACGGTCTCTTGGCTGCAAATGAAAGCATTTTCTCCCTGTGTCTGCACAATCAAAACATTTCATAATTTTAAAGACTTTGCTTAAGTCACCCCTCACATTTCCATCTTTTTGTGATGATTTCAACCTCCAAGCGAATTGCTTTATATTGCCGTTCCATTATTATTATCACAGGGTGAAGACTTAACATGATGTCCAGATGACAATCGCTACAAGGGGTGCAGCGCAGATTCACAGAGAAAGTGCACCAGGGTAACCAGGGACAGATAATAAGTGCAGCCTGGCCAATGTAGTCCATATGCCAGGAACTTTTTTTTAAAATTTAGATTACCCAATTCTTTTTTCCAATTAAGGGGCAATTTAGTGTGGCCAATCCACCTACTCTGCACATTTTTGGGTTGCGGGGGCGAAACCCACGCAGACACGGGGAGAATGTGCAAACTCCACACGGACAGTGACCCAGAGCCGGGATCGAACCTGGGACCTCAGCGCCGTGAGGCGGTTGTGCTAACCACTAGGCCACCGTGCTGCCCTTATGCCAGGAACTTTAAATAAATGCTTATCATTATGCCACAGGATGTTTCTTAATTACTTTTGCATTTCTATAATTGTTATTATTATTACTTTCTAGAATGTAGGTGCGCTCATGGCAAATGCAATGAAGGAATCCAAGGGGATGGTTCTTGTGAATGTGAGTTTGGATGGAGAGGAGTCAACTGTAACACTCGTAAGTTTGAATTCATTGCATTGTCCACTCGGGAAACAATAATTTGTGCTTGTGTCAGAGGTAATAATACAGCTCTTCAGCACATTACAACGAGGAATTGAGGGGGATGAACATTATTGTCATCATAACTGCTAGTCCACGAGATAGGAAAGTGAACTGTTTTGTTCTGATTACTGAAAAGATCAGACAATGTTTTACCGCAAGTTTTGGAGAGGAAGCTGTAATAGCCCACACGGGGCCTACAGGGTAGGAATGATTGATCTTGGGGAGTACGAGCTTGAATGATACAGAAAGAGGCCATTCAGCTGATCGTGCCTGTGCTAACTCTTTGGAAAAAAAAATCCAGTTAATCCCACATCCCTGCCTTTTATCCACAACACTGAAAATGTTTCTTTTTCAAGGGTTTCCCCTTCATCTGTTAGCTTATCAACAGTATGGCTTCAGCGCTGTATCTGAAACCAGCTGACTGGCTGAAAGTATGACATTTAGAAAGTGGGAGCGTGAAATCTTGACCTGGAACCTCAATGAGCGTTACATATAGATTCAATCCCAGCCCTGCAGGGCAAACACATGATGGGGCGGGATTCTCCCGTACCCGGCGGGGCGGGGAGTCCCGGCGGGACGGAGTGGCGTGAACCACCTTCAAGGGCTAGGCCGGCACCGGAGTGGTTTGCGCCCCGCCGGCCGACGTGGAAAGACTTTGGCGCCGCACCAGCCGGGGCCGAAGGGACTCCGCCGACCGGCGCCGGTCCGCACATGCGCGGGAGCATCAGCGGCTGCTGACGTCATCCCCGCACATGCACGGGGGGGGTGTTCACCTACGCATCGGCCATCATGGAGGCTGACACGGCCGGCACGTAGGAAAAGAGTGCCCCAACGACCACAGGCCCGCCCTCGGATCGATGGGCCCCGATCATGCGGCAGGCCACCGTAGGGGCACCCCCCAAGGCCAGATCGCCCCACGCTCCCCCCCCAGGACACCGGAGCCCGCCCACGCCGCCAGGTCACGCCGGTAAGGGACCTAGTTCCATTTACTCCAGCGGGACCTGCATATTACGAGCATGCCTTCGGCCCATCGCGGGTCGGAGAATCGCCGGGGGGCCGCTACGAGCAGCCGCCGTCTGGCGTGGTGCAATTCCCACCCCCGCCGAATCTCCGGCGCTAGAGAATTCGGCGGCCGGCGGGGGCGGGATTCACCCCCCCCCCCCCCCCCCCCCCCCCCCCCCCCCCCGGCGATTTTCCGACCCGGTGAGGTGTCGGAAAATCCCACCCATGGTGCCCAACGACAAGATTCATTGCAACAGTTCAACCAAGATATCTTAAGGCCATTAGACCAACGTAAGGAATAAGTTACAAGGAAAGAATTATTTAACAAAGTGTTACAACCCCCGCGTAGGTCACAGGATCTGGACCATCTGGTGCCCTGTGACCTCGACAAAGTATGAACTTCCCCTTCAACTGGGAGAGTCCACTGAGTATAGAAACCCTGGACTGAGTGTAGGTCAGTGATATGAAGAAAACTCATATAGTTTGGACATAGTGATACAAACACAAGGGGAGTGTATGATAAAAGAGGTAATGCAAGGCAAAACCTGATTAAGCAGCGGTTTGATTGATATGTTCAAGTCACAAGGAGAATTGATGGGAAAACAGAAAAGTTTCCACTTCTGGGGAGTCCAGGAGTGGAGAATATAACCTAGACCTTTCAAGAGTGAAGATAGGAAACACTACACACAAAGGGTGAAAGACATTTGGAATTTTCTTCTGCAAGTGCAGATTAATGCTATTAATATCAATTAGAAATATTTGTTAACCAGGGGTATTAAAGGATATGAGAAAAAAGTGGGTGTGTCGAGTTGGGTCATGGATCAGAAATAATTTCATTGAATGGCAGCACAGATTCAAGGGGCCGATATATTCCTATGGTTGTAAGATATTAAACTCAGGCCCTTCCTCTCCTCTAGGGTCGATATAAAAGATCCTAAAACACTATTTCAAAGATGAGCAGGTACATTCTGCCTGGTGTCCTGGTCAATATCTATCCCTCAAGTTAAGATTTCAAAATGGATTATCTGGTCATTATCACATTGTAGGATTTAACATAGAACATAGAACAGTACAGCACAGAACAGGCCCTTCGGCCCTCGAAGTTGTGCCGAGCAATGATCACCCTACTCAAACCCACGTATCCACCCTATACTTGTAACCCAACAACCCCCCCCTTAACCTTACTTTTTTAGGACACTACGGGCAATTTAGCATGGCCAATCCACCTAACCCGCACATCTTTGGACTGTGGGAATTGACACCCAGTTCCCTGCATTACAGCACTACATTCCCCCAAAAAGTGTTTAGTTGGACATAAAGTGCTTTGAGGTGCCCGGAAGACATGAAAAACACTATATAAATTCAAGTTCTTTATTTTCAGCTACCCAAGAAAACCAACAAAATCCCAAATTAATGTTTTAAATTTAGAGTACCCAATTAATCTTTTCCAATTAAAGGGCAATTTAGCATGGCCAATCCACCTACCCTGCACATCTTTTGGGTTGTAGGGGCGAAACCCACGCAAACACAGGGAGAATGTGCAAACTCTACACGGATAGTGACCCAGAGCTGGGGTCAAACATATGACCTCGGGGCCGTGAGGCAACAGTGCTAACCACTGCGCCACCGTGCTGCCTCAAAATCTCAAATATGACGTGATTTCTCTCCATCTATTCACTTGCATTTATATATACACATTATCACATGCTCAGGATATCCAAATGTGCCTTACAAAAAATGAACTGAAATTTGAAATCGTAGATCAATAGAAAGTTTGTCACTTCCTTTGCTGAGCTTTAAATTTACAAACACTTTCCAATCTGTCACGGTACTGCCGTACACAGCAATAGTATTCTGACTGACCTGCGCACACTTAATGGTCCTTAGAGCAGAATATTACGCTACTGCACTGTGCTTGGTCTGGCAGACATTCCCATTGCTGTAGCATATATCACCTGACTTAGGTGGTGAGTGTTGTTGTGGAAGCAACAGGCAGTCAGTCTGCCCACAGCAAGACCCAACTAAAAAAAAACAAGCCTGTTTACAGACCAGGAGTTTTGTTAGTTCATGCTTCCCATCTTCCAGTCATGCCATAGTGACTTCGCAGGCAGGTCTCAGTTTAGTAGCTGACCTGAAAGATGGCACTTGTGACAATACAGCTGTGGTGAATGTGTAACCACTATAATTCACACTGTACATTAATGTGTCCCTGTGGGCTCCATCTGTGAGCCGCTGCGCGGCACTGCCCACAGGGGGTGATGAGGAGCATGTACAGGGCTCCGCCCTCAGCTCCACCCCCTTCAGGAAGTATAAGTGCTGCGGTCCTGCGAGTCCGCCCTCAGTTCAGCACAGTCGCAGGCAGGCTCAGTTGTAAGCCGATTAAAGCCACAGTTTACTCCAACTCGTGTCTCTGGTTGAATTGATGGTCGTATCAACAGCTGCCCTTTTTTAAAAATAAATTTAGAATACCCAATCCATTTCTTCCAATTAAGGGGCAATTTAGCGTGTTCAATCCACCTACCTTGCACATCTTTGGGTTGTGGGGGCGAAACCCACGCAAACGCGGGGAGAATGTACAAGATCCACACGGACAGTGACCCAGAGTCGGGTTTGAATCTGGGACCTCGGTGCCGTGAGACTGCAGTGCTATCACTGCGCCACCGTGCTGCCCTTCAATACAGCTATCCTGTGGCAGTTCATTGTAATGCCAGGCTAGGCCATGTGCATAAGTTCATACTTGAATGTAGAACCAGTTGACTCAGAAGTGAAAATATCTGTGTTCGATAATGTTACGGGTTTTCCTGTTATTTACTACAGTAAGATTTCTTAGATTTTGTTTAATGATGTGAATCAGTAAGGTCAAAGTACTAACATCTGGGTTGTGCCTATGATTTTTATATTCAGGAATCACCGATGACCAGTGCAATAAGCTTTGTCATTCAAGTGCCAAGTACGTGTCCTTTGACCATCGTCTGTTGGTAACAGAGCACTTTCGAAATTAATGAAATTCATTGTTCACTAATGCATTTGCTGTTGACACTCTGACCTTTCACCCTCTTGCACAGCTGCATCTCTGAAGCAACTGGCAACTGGATCTGTAAATGTGTGACTGGCTTCAAAGGCAATGGCACGTTCTGCGAAGGTAAAATTGAACTCTGACCTCTCACTCACTGAACCTCTTTGGCTTTTTCCCTGCACACAGATTATTTCTTATTGTATTCCTTTTTTTCAAAAAATATCTTGATTTAAAGAAATTCATAATACTCAATACAAACCAGAACAATCAAAAATAGAAGGAAAGAAAAAGACAAAACACCACCTTATAAAAAGGGAGAAGAGCACACAATACCTAATTAACATAAATACAAAGAACAACCTAAACCCCCTAACAACTGACAGTGACTAACTCCTTGAAAAAGGAAGTAAATGGTTGCCATCCTCAATAGAACCTGGCCTCTAATGGTGAACTTGGCTTTCTCCAAATGCAGAAATGACATTCAGTCACCCAGTCAAGCAGAGGCACTTGGCGGAGTGGGAGACCTCCAACCGAGCAATATTCATCTCCAGGTTATCAACGAGGCAAAGGCAAGGATATCCATTTTTACCCTAAACTGTATCACCGGAGAATCCAACACCCTAAATATGGCCACCACCGGACACGGACCCCAATCTACATGGAGTATCTTTGACGTGGTGTTAAAAAATGAAGCTCAGAAACCTATACGTTTGAGGCAGGACCAGAACTTATGCGTCTGGTTAGCTGGCCCCAAAGAACAGCGCTCACACCATCCTCAACACGAGGGAAGAACCCGCTCATCCTTGCCTTAGTCAAGTCCTATTTAATACCTTAAACTGAATCAGGCTTACCCAAGCACATGAAGACGTGAAGTTGACCCTATGAAGAGCCTTACTCCACACCTCACCATTCAGAATGGGACCCAATCTACCTTCCCATTTCACCCTCACACTACCCAATGGTGCAGAATCCAATGACAGGCTATGATCATATATGTCCGAAACAGACCCCACGTCAGGCCTAGCCAGGGACTGAATCTTCTTCATCAGGGAAGAGGTGGCGCCAAAGGAAAGGAAGGAAAAGCTTTACGTCAAAAATTGCGAACTTGGAAATACCTAAAAAGACTGGAATTGGGCAGGTGGAGTTACTCAGCTAACTCCCTAAAACCTCTCGTCCACGAACAGGTCTCCAATCCGCTCCAGACCCTTCACCTCCCAAGATTTAAACATTGAGTCCAAACCAGCAGGTAGGAAGTTGCAAATACGGACGAGCAAAGACAGGGAAACGAGTTTGAATTACTGTCTAAACTGCTTAAAAATCCTAAAGGGAGGGGACCATCACTGCGTTTGAGGAAAATCTAACAGGGGTAAAAGTAATTATTGCATGAAGAGTAGATGTAGTTCAGGAACGAGCTTCCATTTGTCCCCAAACGGACCAAGGATTGCTCAACCACAACAATATTTTTTGAATGTTAGCTGCCCAGTAATAAAACTATAAATAATGGAGGGTGAAACCCCCCAACTGTCTGTCCCTTTGAAGCAGAACGCTGCAGATTCTGGGAGGCTTACCCGCCCAAATAAAAGAGGATATCAGTTTGTTGACGTTGCTCACTACCCCCCAAGGATGGTGGAGGCCGTTCTACCTCTGCAGACCTGCTTTGATACTGTTAACCAAACTGGTGTAATTTAACTTATGAAGTGAGGCCCAGTTATGGGCCACCCCAGACCCCCAGATAGCGGAAGCTTGTCTTAGCAAGGCGAAGAGGTAATATACCCAGTGGGCTTACGTCCCAAGGAGGTTAACTGGGAAATATATACTCTTGCCTGAGTACAATTTATACCCAGAGAAGGAGCCAACGTGTTAATCAACTTCATTATGTTGTTTCTGGAGGGGGCAGGATCCTTAATATAAAAAATAGAATTATAGAATTGTAGAATTTACAGTGCAGAAGGAGGCCATTGAGCCCATTGAGCCCTTGAAAGAGCACCCTACTCAAGCTCACGCGTCCACCCTATCCCCGATATCTCATAAACCCACCTAATCTTTTGGACACTACAGGGCAATTTAGCCAATCCACCTAACCTGCACATCTTTGGAAGTAGGTTGTCCACATAAAGGGACACCCGATGTTCCACCCCTCCCCGACTATTCCCTCCACTTATTAGAGGACCTCAGCTCTGCAGCGAGAGGCTCTATTGCTAGAGCAAACAGGATGGGGACAGTGGCCAGCCTGCCCCGTGTCCCTATTTAAAGGAAAATAATCAGAGTTCAAGGTGTTCGTATGAACACAGGCAGTGGAGGCCTTATACAGCAGACAAATCCAGGAAATAAATTTGTGGCCAAATCCAAACCTCCCAGGAATCTCAAATAAATCTACATGGCACGGTGGCACAGCAGTTAGCACCGCTGCCTCACCGCTCCAGGGTCCCTGGAGTCTGCACATTCTCCTTGTGTCTGCGTGGGTTTCCTCCGGGTGCTCCGGTTTCCTCCCACTAGTCCAGAAAGACGTGATGTTAGGTAATTTGGACATTCTGAATTCTCCCTCTTCATTGCAATGTTAATGTAAGCCTACTTGTGACAATAAAGATTATTAGTATTTTACTTGCCTTGAGCTCCGAGAGGCTGCACACTCTGTCGACGAGTATCTGCACCAACCTTTCTGTTCCCTGATTCTTTGGGGCATTTCAGTCACAGGAGACCTATTCCAATAACTATATGGGTTTGTCAAGATTAACCAATCTGTGGAACCAAGAAAAGGGGCCAAAGCTACAGTACTCCAGCGGGAGTCACCTCATGCTCATCTTCCCCCTACATTACACCACCAGATGTCCCTTTTCTCTTATTATATTTCACAGATGTTTTGTTTGTTTGAAGTGCTGCATTAGAATGTGAAACTGTCATGAGAAATGGTTGGGGGTGAATAGAGCAGGTGCATATAATGGCTTAAACACATGAGGGCAGAGAAATAGATGGCGACAGTATGCTGACAGAATGAGATCAAAAGGAGTGCAACGAGGCTAATGCACATGGACCAGTTTGGCCAAATGGCCTACTTCTCTGCCGTAAGTTCTGTGTAACTCTATGGGTAAAATCTTCTGGATTTGTATGCCACAGGAGCTTCTGGTCCTGCTTAAGCCACACTCATGGTGTGGTTTCCCAGCGACGTGGGGTTGATTCAATGCAAAATCTTAGTGACAGCTTCCCATAGCCAACCAAGGGAGGGCCACTGGTTAACATTCCGCAGGGAGTTCAGAGAATCCCGCCCTTTGTATGGTATCACTATTTCTATTTCATCAAGTCTCTTAATTCACTCAAATGCCTAATTAGAGAAATGGGTTCTGATATCAGCCTGGGTAGAAATTAATCTCTGAATTAATTAATCAGATTTTACTTAATATCAATGAGGGGTTATAGTCTTAAAGTGGCTATTGCTTACATGGGTACAAAGAACAATGTGTCAGATGGTACCATATTCCTGCCTCTACAAAAATAACAAAGAATTCCTCTGATTTAAATATGAGTCAACCTAACCATAGCCCTAATGTTCACTTGCAATTACTTGCATCTTGCGCACACTCCTAATTTCGAAATTCAGTGTTACACTTTTTAGATGCAAAATTATCTGATAAAATGATTTAAAAAAGCAACATTGTTTGTCAAAGCTTTCACACATATTGCCCTTGTTCAGCTAAACAAAATAAGTGGCAGCCATTCGTTGATTCATTCCTCGGGGCAATGCCTCAACCAATCAGAGTGAAGCTGCCTGGTTTCAATTTCAAATATTACTTGGCAGTTAACTGTCAGTCACCGCCAACTGGTGCATTCTCCATGGCAACACTTCTACCAGAATTCACTTGCCAACTAATTTGTTGATTTCCCTTGCTTTAGATTCTTGCGAATGTCCTGATGAGTGCAATATGAAAAGCTTCATCAAAACTGTTACTGTTTTTAGCACTATTCAAACGTTAAATAACAAGAAAGTCTATAACTTACTTCACTGAAGCTTTAAATTTACAAGCGCTCTCCAGTCTGCAAAGTTTCTGCAGTACACAGCAATTGCACTCTGAGTGACCCGAGGCTGCACTCACTTAATGACACTAAACAGCAGAATATTACACTGTGCTTGGTCTGGCTGACATTTCCGTTGTTATAAAACAGCTCATCATCACCGCACTTACTGTGAGAAATGTCACCCATTAGTATAGTTAACTAGTATTGTTAACCATTACAGAATGGTACTGCGAATAAATGTCATTGAATGCCTGGCTCTATTGTCATTGCCATTGTCGGAGCTCAGAGTTTAGTTATCAAATTGACTTGAACCATGCACTTTCAAACAGGAGCTAATGATGTTTAGGGTATTTTACTCATGTCACTTTTAGTTTGCAATGGCAATTCTGATCTTTGCTGGTACTGTTTATTACAGCTGTGAATGTATGTGAGATGAATAATGGAGGCTGCTCACCAAATGCGGACTGCAAAATAACACTTCCTGGGCAAAGAGATTGCACCTGTCGGAGAGAATACACTGGCGATGGACTTGTATGCCTCGGTAAAAACATATTTTCTTTTCAATAGCTGCCCATATGTACCATAATTCAAATGTTTACAATTTAGCTGAATTTAAGGGATAAGGTGAGAGCAATTGCCCCTTGACCACAAGGCCAGCATTTGACCAAGTGAGGAATCAAGGAACCCTAACAAAACTCAAGTCAATGGAAATTGGAAGGAAATTTCTTCCACTGGTTGGAATCATAGGTAACACAAAGGAAGATGGTGATCTTTGTTGGAGGCCAGTCATCTCAGCTCCAGGACATGGCAGCAGAAGGTCCTCAGGGTAGTGTCCTTGGTCTAACTATCTTCCGCTGCTTTATCCTTTCCTCCATCATAAAGCCAGAAATGAGGATTGCACAGTGTTCAGCACCATTTGTGGTTCCTCAGATACTGATGTGGTCTATACCCACATGCAGCAAGACCTGGACAACATTCAGGTTTGGTCTGAAGGGACATTTGCACCAAAAGCCAGGCAATGGCTATTTCCAACAAGAAATAATTTAACCATATCCCCTTGATGTTCAATTATATTTTTCCACTCTCATCGTCCTGGGGGTTACTATTGACCAGAAACTGAATTAAATCAGCCATAGAAATAATGTGATAGGAAGAGCAGGTTGGAGGCAGGAAATTCTGTGGAGTGTAACTCACTTCCTGGCTCCCCAAAGCCTGTCAACAATCTGCAAGGCACAAGTGGAGTGTGATTGAATGCTCTCCGCTAACTTGGATGAGTGTGACTCCAACAATATTCAAGACGTTTAGCACCACCCAGGACAAAGCAATCCACTCAATCAATACTCTATCCACCACCTCAAATATTCACTTCCTCCAATACTGACACATAATGGCAGCAGTGTGTACCATACACAAGATGCACTGCAGCGACTCACCAATGCTCTTTCAACATTACCTTCCAAGTGAGAAACCTACTCCTAGATGGACAAGGGCAGCAGATATGGGGGAACATCAACACCTCCATGTCACGCACCCTGACTTGGAACTGTACCGCCGTTCTTCACTGTCTGGGTTAATTTCCTGGAACTTCTTCCTTCATAGCACTGTGTGCCTACCTGCACTGCACTGCATGGTCTGTACCAGCTCAAGGAGGTGATTCACACTCACCATCTCAAGGGCAAATGGGGGTGGAAAATAAATGCTTGTCTTGACAATGATACTCACATTCCTTAAAGGATTTTTAAAAATCATGTATGTTATTGACTGTATAAAAGTAGTTCTGATGTTTTCTGAATAAAACTAAAGATAATAAACTCTTATTAATAAAGGTAACATAAAAGGCTTTACTTAGGGTTCTTTGTGTTCTTTAAGAAATCAACCCCTGCCTGGAGAATAATGCAGGATGCCATATGAATGCTGAATGTACGCAAACTGGGCCAAACCAGGTCAGTAAAATTAATTTCCCACACTTGAATTCACACATTTCATTTCTCTCTTAGCTCACACTGGCGTGTAGTTCAAAATGTGTTGTTCAGCGCCCGCCCCCCCTCCCCCCGGCAATGCATCTGCTATCGTTTTGTTCTGGTTTGAACATGTCCATCCATTGTTGTTACCAGACCCATGAGCAAATTATCAGCAGGAATACATAGAGAGCCAGAAATCATGGGGGAACATTTTCTTTACTACTCATGGCCCGAGGAATATTGACCCCCCTCCCCATAATCTTGTCACCCAATCGGCATCAACATATCACCTGGTGTTTAGCCCACATTAATAACAGCTGCAACTGTACTCATGGTAAGTTTGTGTCCCTGTGTATTTTCTTTCATATACCTCATGGGAGATGCACTATGCATACAAATAAACACCAAAATCCAAAATATTGAAGCCTGTTTGTGTTCTTTCAAAATCAATGCAGTTTGAGATGACACCAGCAAATGAATTGAGCAAGCATATTTTTTTTAATTTTCTAAATTCTACATAAGGAGGAGCAATAGTTTGTGTATCTCTGGATTGTGCCTGAGAATAATAATAATAATCGCTTATCATCACAAGTAGGATTGACGTTATTGTGAAAAGCCCCTAGTCGCCACATTCCGGTGTCTGTTCGGGGAGGCCGGTACGGGAATTGAACCTGCGCTGCTGGCCTTGTTCTGCATTACAAGCTAAGCGGAACTGAATGGTGTATTCTCCACCTTTCCCCTATTCCTATATTACCTATCAGACTTTGCTTTATAATTTTAAATTGGTGATTTTAGGCAGCGTGCAACTGTTTGCTTGGCTATCAAGGTGACGGCAGGACCTGTGAACCAGTTAACCCCTGTCGAGTGGTGAGTACAATGAGTTCAGTACATCTTCATTTAACCTAATTGCCCAGATGCTTAGTTAGAACGATAAGTGATTTAATTACTTTTGTTTTATTACAGGCCAATGGGGGCTGCAGTGAATTTGCCAAGTGCAACCACACTGGACCAAACGAGCGAGAGTGTAGCTGTTTGCCGAGTTACCTTGGCGATGGGGTTACCTGTAAAGGTAGCATATACAAGGTGTGTTCCCTGATGCCCTTTCTATTTCATCAGTTCTTCGGTTAGAGTCATGTTTCAGCTGTGATCATTTCAGTGCTCTCCATAGATCACTCACTCAGGAATTTTCCTTCACCCTTTCTTTGCAGGAGATGACGAAGGACACAGCTGCTTCCCGTTTTTTCCAATACCTTCAGGTAAAAAAAGAAATTGCCGACCTTTTCCTCCTGGTCTTTCATGGCAATAACTCAAACCCAGCCGCATATAATGGTGTATTAACATATTGACTAGTGCAATTGTAGCCGTGAAGAGAATCATAATTCAATCTGTTTTGTAAATGTTTGCAAATGTTACAGTGCAGCAAGCACAAAGCACCACCTGTCAACCAGGAACAAACTCTGATAAGTAATTGAAATAAGAGCAAATTCCCCAGTTCTGTAATCTCAGCAAACAGCAACGCTCAGGAGAAACAGGGCTGGAGAACAAGCTGCAACAAGTGTAGCATTGGCATATCAAAACAGAATAGGAGAAGGAGGAGGCCACATGGTTTACCCTGTTGTGCTCTTAGTAAACAAAATGGATGTCACAGAGTACTTAAGGTTGCACCACTGGATAGAAGAGTGTTTAAGGTGGTGGATGAGGTGCCGATCAAGCAGCCTACTATGTCTTGGATGTTCTCACGCATCCTGAACTGTTGTTGGAGCTACATGCACTACAGCACTGGCCATCTTTGAGTTATAGCGTATGACATAGACAGACTGCAGACCTTGGGGCTATATGAAGCCCCAACCCTTGATAATCCAGTCCATGAAACACAGCCAACCTTTTTGCCCCTCCGTCTCTCACTCACTGGTTTATTCTGTTTGAATTCTATTGTCTTTATAAATACTGTGGCTACCAGGAGCAGAACAGAGGCTAGGAATCCTGTGGCAGTTAACTCACCTCCTGACGCCCTCCCCCAAAGCCTGTCCACCATCTACGAAGGACAAGTCAGGAGTGCAATGGGATAATCTCCACTTGCCTGGATGAGTCCAACCCCAACAACACTCAAGAAGCTCAACACCATCCGGGACAAAACAGCTCACTTGTTTGGCACCCTATCCACAAACATTCACTTCCTCCGCCACCGATCAACAGCAACAGCAATGTGTGCCACGTACTGCAGCAACTCATCAAGGTTCTTTATACAAACTTACGATCGCTAACATCTAGCAGGCCAAGAACAGCAGAAGCATGGAAACACAAACAAGTGGAAGTTACCCTCCAAGCCATTCACCATCCTGATTTAGGAATATATCGCTGTTCACTGATTCAAAATCCAAGAACTCCCTCTCAGCCTCCCACAGCACTGGATTTCAACTTTTTACATGTGACTAATTCTCCAGTTGGGCATTCATCCTGAGGAAAGGCCTGAACAGACAGGCCTGAACAGACAGGCCTGAGCAGACAGGGCTGAGCAGACAGGGCTGAGCAGACAGGGCTGAGCAGACAGGGCTGAGCAGACAGGCCTGAGCAGACAGACCTGAGCTGATAGGCCTGAGCAGACAGGCCTGAGCAGACAGGCCTGAGCAGACAGGTCTGAGCCGATAGGCCTGAGCAGACAGGTCTGAGCCGATAGGCCTGAGCAGACAGGCCTGAGCAGGAAATCACAGACTGGCTGCAGATTTGACTTACTAGTTCCTGAATTAACATCACTATTTCAGGCTACCTGGTCTTTCTCACATTGCTATTTGCGGGAGCTTGCTATGTGCAAATTGGTTACCAGGTTTTCTACATTACAACAGTGGCTAAACTTCCAAAAATAGCACTTAATATTTTGTGAAGTGTTTTGAGATGTCTGGTGACCTCGGAAGGCACTATATAAATTCATTCATGACTGAAAATCAGGATTTCACAACCGAACCTCCTTGCGAATAGTGCATGAGTGCCCTATTGGCAAAATGAAGGCTAAGATATTCTGGTGCCACCATGGTGGGACCTGCCACGGATCATGTGACAGGCAACACAAAAGTCCATTGTCTTTTGGTGGGGCTGGAAGGTCCCAGCCCAAGTGTGACCCAAAGCCCCATGATTATATATCAATGCAATGTTTGACAGATAAAATAAATAACCTTGGGTACTCCTATTGATATGGCCACTCAATACTCTGCAATCTTGGAAGTATCATTCTTATTCATTTTTGAAGTAAACGGCAAAGGAGAGTCTGAAGAGTTCATAAGAAAGACGTTTTATTCAGCATAACAGCAGCATTTACACTGGACCCGGTTACACATCAGGGTCCTCACTCCTTTCTCCCAGCTTACACAGCAGCTGGCCTGTTATACTAGCATTGGTTAACTTACGGCCCGATGAGCACCAGGGAAAAATCCTCCCCAGCTGGATGAATCCCATTCAGGGTTATAACAGATTTCTATACCTTGAGTTGAAATATCAGATGAATCCTCCAATTAGAAATTGATGTTTAGTTCTGCCATCCCCACACTGTTGTTATGGCAATGAAGCAACTCATCCAAACCCTGGTAATTTATTTGGTCTTTCCGTGCAGCTTAATCGTGTCACTGAATTCGGTGGTTTGGGTCCTTTTACTGTGTTCGTTCCGAGCAACGATGCTTTTAAGAACCAAGTTCAGGTAAGTGTGAGTGCGTGACTGAGACTGTAGCATTTCCCAAGGAGGGTGGTCTGGATCATTTTACATGAGACTTCATCTCCTCATTCCTTTCAACATTTAGATCTCAAACTGGACGGAAAAAGGACAAATGACGCAGGTTCTCCGTTATCACATTGTGGCGTGTAATCAAGTGCTGTATAATCAGCTAATCACCATGAAAAGTCTCACCACCGTTCAAGGAGAAACCATACAGTTTTCCTATGTAAAGGTGAGAGAATGAGTTGCTGTAATACATAGGGGATGAACAGCTTGACCTGTACCTCCATGTTACTTGATATAAAGTGTCACGGGAAGAAAACAACATCATTAAAGAGTGTTAGTTGTGGTTCAGTAGATAGCATTCTCGGCAGAAGGTTGTGGGTTTAAGTCCTACTCCCAGGACTTGAACACCTAAGATAAGCTAGCAATCCAATGCAGTACTACAAGAATAAAGATTATTATTATTATTATTAAGAGTAATCAGCTGCTGTCTTTCAAGTGAGATGTAAAACTGAGGCCTGTGTACTCAGGTGGATCCCAAAGAAGAGCCAGGGCATTCCATCTGATGTGCTGACCACACATTTAACCCTCAACCAATATCATTTAAAATGATGATTTGGTCATTTATTTCCATTGTTGTTTGCTGTGCACAAGCTGGCACTATGTATCCTACATTACTACAGTGACTACACATCAAAGGTATTGAATTGATCATAAAGCACTTTTGTGTCAAGAAAGATGCTGGGCGGGTTTTAACTAAATTAAGAACAAAGTCCCATAGCGAGTGCGTTTAGCCGCATGTTTGCCGGTGCTCACAGCATCGAGAAACATAACGCTATAAAACGGGCACGCGCATCAGCGGGTAACGCACGGCCAAAGCTGCGCATTGACCCATTTTGTGCGCTGAGAAGTTCCGCTCGCCGGAACTCCTCAGTGTAGTGAGAGATCGGGACAACATTTTAAAATGGTGCCCCGATCTCTGGAGCCCATAAAATGACCCCCCCCCCCCAAACAAGCCCTAATGCACAATGGGACGGACCCCAGAGGGACCCCAGCCCCACCCAACACGCATACGGGGCACCCCTACCCCAATCACCACCGCACAAAAAATGCCAGCTGGCAGGGCCACCTGGGCAGTGCCAGGGTATTCAGGTGGCACCAGTAGTGCCAGGGTACCACCCTGTCCAAAGGGCATGCACCTGGGGGCCTCTAATCCACTGGGAGACCCCCCCCCCCCCCACCAGTGCCATTCCATCCAGCCCCCATTTGTGGATACCAGTACTGAATAGCAGTGACCCGAGATCTCCGAGGCAGAGGAGATAGATCCCGTTCCTCGGGTCTCTCGGGAATCTGCATGTTAAAGTGAGATTAGCAGATTTGCTAGAAAGTGATCCCACCCCGCAATGGGCAGGATTTACATTGTGATGTCTCGTGGGATCGTGTTAGATCTCGCGAGGCATTGTGAGCCGGGTAGATCCCGGGAGCAGAGTCTCCTGGCTTCTATTGGCCACGCTGTGCCGCGCGCGGTGAGCTGCTTTTCGGGTGCAGCGTGGCCGTAAAACCGGGAGGTGGGACTGACTTGGAACGCACTGCCTATGAGGTGGGGAAAGTGGAGGTGAGCAATGATTTCAAATGAAATTGGGTGGGCACTTGAGGGAAATGAACTTGTTGTGCGACTGAGGTAGAGCGGGAGAATGGGCTGACTGGATTGCTCCATGGAGAACCAGCATGGACTATATGGGGCTGGGCCAACAAGCGTCTTCCTGCGCCATAATCATTCTATTATGGTAGAACCTGGAGTCGGTTTAGTTCAGTTGGCTGGACAGTTTGTATGTGATGCAGAGCAAGGCCAAAAACGTGGGTTCAATTCCCATACCAGCTGAAGTTATTCATGAAGGCCCGTCTCAACCTTGACCCTCGCCTGAGTTGTGGTGATCCTCAGGTTAAATCACCACCTGTCAGCTCTCCCCCTCAAAGGGGATAGTCAGCTGGGACAATGGCAACTTTACTTTATTGTGGTAGAAAAAGACTGCACCGGTTCTTGTGGCTATGTAAACTTCTGGGACTTAGAGCAATGTTTTTCATCATTGCAGCAAACTTAAGAATTTGTGTCACACAAAGTTACATGCACCTCTTCTTTTACAGGGAATCACTCTTAAACTTCGGCATATTGGTTATTTGACTATTATCTGCAAGCTCAACTTATCTGCGCAATGGACTAACTTAGGAAAACAGTAACATTTATTTTAAAAGGTTGCACCACCACAGATATTGATCAACAAAGGAGTGCTAAACTAACAAACGGAGAACCTCAGTTTTCTCCTGCCTATCAAGACATTACTAAATTCAAAATTATTGACAAGATCCTTAAATGGGGCAAGAGATTGGCCACTGGAGACCTCTTGATCCCATCCCAAATTCCAGGCTTTTGAACATCTACATAAAGTGATTAAAACCCATACAGAGACTCTTTAAATGCGCTTATTATTGTGGCCTATTGAAATCTGTGGGAATGCTCACTGATGGTGACATCCAATGATGTCTGGATGGAACAAGAGTGATCTCAAGAAGTGCCAATTGGCGGAATTTGGGAGTGCACAAAAATAGGGCTGGTATCCACTGGGAGTGTATCTCATCCCAAATTCCAGCCAGCCTGCTACCAGATGGGCCAATTCCCCTCTTGTGCTGGTCATCATTTATCCCTCGACTAACTCCCCCAAAATAGATTAACTGGTCATTCAACCCAATGTTGTTTGGGGCGAAACTGCGCACAAAACAACAGCGCCTGCACTTAGAAATTGATCCATCGGCTGCCAAACACTTTATGATGTTCTCAGAAAGTGAATCTGAATGGTGCTTGTTATGTAAGTTCTTTCTTTCTATTCATCCCTTTTTTACTGCAGGCATTGTGTGAATTGGTCACTGCCATTAAAAAGCGTGGGGAATTTAATACACATTAGCATTTATATCGGAATAGCAGCAAGCATTGTGCATGTGAACACATTGATTGTGCATATTGTGTGCATCATAGCACATATATGATTAGCACAGTATTTGGAAATAGTTCTGTGCACCTATGTTTTGTCTTTAATCAATGTAATCATGGAGTACATATTTCCAATTTCTCAATACGCTCTCTCAGCCAGAGAAAACTTCCATTCTTTCCGAGCCTATCTACACTAATTTTTTAATTCACATCCTGCACCCAGGGCCAGGCCCCACTCCCTACCTCTGTAACCTCCAGCAGCCTCGCAACTCTCTCGGAACTCTGCACTCCTCCAACTCTGGACGCTTGTAGAATCCTTGCTTCCTCATTCTGTCAGTGGAGGCCATGCCTTCAGCTATCTTGGTCCTCAGCTCTTCCCCTAAAGTTCTCTGCCACCTCTCTCTCCGCTTTTAAGGCTCTGCTCTAAACCTTTGGCCAAGCTTTAGGTCATCTACCCTAATGTCTCCTTTGGCTCAGCATCAGGTTTATCAACTACTTTCCTGTGAAGTGTCTTGAGGTGTTAAGAATACCAAGGATGCTGCATAAATGCAAAGTGTGTTGTTGCTATGAGGAAGATGTCTGCCTTCTCTACTTCGGGAGCCATTAACCAGAGTGAGTTGCCCAAAACCTGGATGGAATTAAAACCAGCGGGCATTAAAAACTGTGACAGATGTTCAATCATCCCACTAGCTAACAACTGAACTGAAAATCTGCCAATGTGGTTATTAGTGATAGAATTATAATAAAAAGCTATCATGGGATGTGGCCATTATTTATCGCCCACTGCTAATTGCCCCTTGAGAAGGTGGCTGCCTTCTTGAGCCACTGCAGTACATGTGGTGTAGGTACATCCATGTTGTTAGTGCTGTTAGGGAGTTCCAGGATTTTGATCCAAAGACAGTGAAGGAACAATGATATATTTCCAAGCCAGAATGGTGTGTGGTTTGGAGGGGTACTTTCAGGTGGTGGTGTTTCCACGTATCTGCTGCCCTTGTCTTTCTGGGTGGTAGTGGTTGTGGGTTTGGAAGGTGCTATCTAAGGAGGCTTTGTGAGTTCCTCCAGTGCATCTTGTAGCTGATACACACTGCTGTCCCTGTGAGTCGGCGGTAGAGGGTCTGTTTGTGGCTAATGAAACAGGCTGCTTTGTCCTGGATGGTGTTGAGCTTCTTGAGTGTTGTTGGAGCTGCATTCACCCAGGCAAGTGGAGAGCATTCCATCACACTTTAGATACAAGTTATTTTTTGAAATGTATTCTGTATTATTTTTCATAATTTTGAATATAAGTTGCTTGCCTTTCATTGACAGAATGTCTTGTATCTAAACAATGACGCCAGGATAATAAACAGCGACATTATCAATGCCAATGGTGTGGTCCATTTCATAGACAAACTACTCTCACCTCGAAAGATGCAGCTTATTCCACAGGATGTGATGGGCTACAAATACGTAAGACTTACAATGTTCAGAATGAATTGGAAACTAAAATTCATGTTACGTCTCAAAACGGGTGGTGAAATTAATGTTATCTCAAACATGCAGAAAGAATAAGTAGTGGCAATGATTTTGCATATGAGTCTGATTATTTTAGAGGCTTCATCCATTATCTTTGGTTTTATGTCCATGCCAATTTCTAGAAAGCTTTTGTGGGATTTGAATAATTGTGACAGGCATGATACAAAATGATTTATAATCACTTTATGCACTGAGCTCCTGAAAATAGACATTGGGCTTTCAGCAAATTTGATGAATGAAAAAGTCGGATCCTCATTTTTAAGAATTATTTAATGGGATGTGGCCTATCCCTAACTGCCCTTGAACTGAATGACTTGCTAGGCCACTTCAGGGGGTGGTTAAGAGTCAACCCCATTATTGTGGGTCTGGAGTCACATGTCGGCCAGACCGGGAAGTGCGGCAGATTTCCTTCCCTAAAGGACATTAGTGAACCAGATGGGTTCTTACAAGAACAATGATAGTTTCAAGGACACCATTACTGAGACTTGTGATGGGATTTTCCGGTTGTTCCTGGAAGCGGTACCTTCTGGTCACTTCACCGCGCATCCCCGGCCACAGGTTCCCCAGCAGCGGAGGTGTCAACAACAGGAAATCCCGTTGACAGTGGCGGGGCAGGAAGATCCTGCCACCGGCCAATGGCGACTACCTTCACTGCCACAATAGACGCCGCGGGTGGCCAGAAAATCAGGCCCTCGCTTTCAATTCCAGATTTATCAGTAAAATTTAAATTCTACCAGCTGTCTTGGTGGGATTTGGACCTAATTCCCCATTTCACCACAGTACAATCTCAGCAAAATACTGCAGATGCTGGACATCCAAAATAATAACAGAAAGTGCTGGAAATACTCAACATGTCTGGCAATATCTGTTAACATCTTGAGTCAGATATGACTTTGCTTCAGAGCTCATCCCCAGAGCATTATCCTGGGTTTTCTGAATTACTAGCCCAGTGACATTACTTCTATGCCACCATTGTATTTGTATTAGTGATACAAGTGCTTCAAGCACCCTCTTGTTAATCTCACAAAATGATGTAGAGGCCAGTAGTACATTGGCCACTAGACATCATTTTGTGAGAATAACAAGAGAGTGCTTGAAGCACTTGTATCACAATCTTCAGCTTTAACTCATTAACAGAAGTAGACAAACAGCTCTGTTCAAATAATACCCAATATAGATGTGTTAAATGGAGTCCTTGTTCAAGATTCTCTTAACGTTAATACACATGTTCAGTCGGCAGTTAGGAAGGCAAATGCAATGTTGGCATTCATGTCGAGAGGGCTAGAATACAAGAGCAGGGATGTACTTCTGAGGTTTTTTAAGGCTCTGGTCAGACTCCATTTGGACTATTATGAGCAGTTTTGGGCCCCATATCTAAGGAAGGATGTTCTGGCCTTGGAAAGGGTCCAGAGGAGGTTCACAAGAATGATCCCTGGAATGAACAGCTTGTTGTATGAGGAACAGTTGAGGACTCTGGGTCTGTACTCTTGGGAGTTTAGAAGGATGAAGGGGATCTTATTGAAACTCACAGGATATTGCGAGGCCTGGATAGAGTGAATGTGGAGAGGATGTTTCCACTAGTAGGAAGAACTGGAACCAGAGGACACAATGTCAGACTAAAGGGACGATCCTTTAAAACAGATGAGGAGGAATTTCTTCAGCCAAAGGGTGGTGAATTTGAGGAACTCTTTGCCGCAGAAGGCTGTGGAGGCCGAATCGCTGAGTGTTTTTAAGAATGAGATAGATAGGCTCTTGATTAATAAGGGGATCAGGGGTTATGGAGAAAAGGCAGGAGAAAATATCTGCCATGATTGAATGGTGGAGTAGACTCCATGGGCCAGGTGGCTTAATTCTGCTCCTATGTCTTATGGTCTTAAATGATTGTAATATTGAAGTAGTCATATATAAAATTTCAACCTGTGACAAATCAGAATTTATTTCTTTTAAAATTTTCATTCTTGATATTGTCAGCAAGACCAACATTAATTGCCCTTCTCCAATTTCCCTTGAGGAGGTGGTGGTGAACTATCTCCTTGAACTGCTGCAGACTGTGTGGTGTTGTTACACCTACCATGGAGTTAGTGAGGGAGTTCCAGGGTTTTGAACGAGTGACGATGAGTGGGTAGCAATATATGTGCAAGTCGGGACGGTGTGTGACTGGAGAGGTTCCTGTATACATTCCATACTCTGCTGCTGTTGTCCTTCGAGCTGTTGAAGGTTGTGGGTTTGGGTAGAATGATTTGTTTAAAAAATACCAGTCAGCATGAAGAGAAATGTCTGTGATATCCACATATAAACATTTGCAACATACATTTCTAAACTGACATGTAATTGTAGAGCATCGAATCATTTTGAAGCAAGGAAGGCAATCCTCTTTATGCCTGTATGCCAATAAGGGCAGTGAAGTTGAAACATATTCCCAATTTAGCAGAGGCTGACACATACAAACACACATTTAATGTTCTGGCATTAGGCCTATCAGCTATATACTTATCAAACCATTTACTTATCAAACCTTTGACTTTATTTAGCTAAACTTCACAACAGTGGCAGCACAGAATGGATATTCCCTCTTCAGTGACCTATTGGAGGTAAGCACGATTTCTATAATATGGCTGTAAAGACACTGGATGAGATTTTACAGCCTTCCCCCCAGCAGGAATTTCCAGTTCTGCTGAAGCTGACCCCCCACCATGGCAATGGGAGAGGCGAGCCATGCAAATGGCCATTGACTTCGACAGGACCAGAGGACCCAGCCGGTGGCTGACCGCCGACCTGCCTGTGCCGCGAGGAAAGCTGCTCGGGGAAAAGTTCCGACCATTGTTAGTTGTACAGGTGTTCGGGATGTATGGCACAGTAGAATCATACATCCCAGAAGGAGGCCATTTGGCCTAATATGCCTGTGCCAGCTCTTTGAAAGAGTCAACCAGCCCTACACTTTGCCCTGTAAATATTTTCCCCTCAAGTATTTCTCCAATCCCTTCTAAGAATTCCCTAGTGCATGGCAGCAGGGTGGCGAAGTGGGTTCGCTCTGCTGCCTCGTGGCGCCGAGGTCCCAAGTTCGATCCTGGCTCTGAATCACTGTCTGTGTGCAGTTTGCACATTCTCCCCGTATTTGCTTGGGTTTTGCCCCCACAACTCAAAAAAAAAATAAAAAATTTGCAGGCTAGGTGGATTGGCCACACTAAATTGCCCCTTAATTGGAAAAAATGAATTTTTTTTTAAATTAAAAAAAAACCAAACAGAATTCCGCAGTGAATCTGCAGCCATCACTCTTTCAGGCAGTACATTCCTGATTGCATCAACTTGCTTTGATGACGCCGTAAAGTGACAACACCCCACTTCATGATGTGGACGGGTTTGATTCCAACACGCTATAGTGTTCGTAATGCAAATTCTGTTTGTCCCTCACACTGAAGATTTTTGGATTTCACACCAATCTCAGTGCACTCTGAGTAGAAAATACTTTTCCTCGATACATTCACTTGCCTTTTATGTAAATCTGCTACTAGTTATTACTAAATATCGTTGTGTGTGAAATGGTTATCTCAATTCAAATGCTGATACAATTATCTATTGCCTGGGAGGTACATCAGCCGAATGCGACTGTTCAATAACGGGGCCTTTCAAAGAACAAACAAATGATTAGAATTGTGACCTAAGCACTTTCCATTTGACCCTTGTTAAAACTAAATTTCACCATTCAAGGTTAGGCAAGTAGAAAGGGCTTTTGCGGCTGTTGGTGTTTTGGTTTCATTAAGTACTTGGGCAAGAGCAGGAAGGAGTATGTTAATGTGTGTGCTAACGGCTGGAGTATATGGAGGAAAATGTCCGAAACAGATTTGTGAAGTTGACACATTATAGGAGAAATGACATGGGTCAGGACAGTCAAAAGTTTTAAGTCTTTATCATTCTATTGTGGCTAAGAGGGCTGACTGCTCTTTCAAAGATCCAGCACATGTATGATGGGCTGAATGGCATCTTTCGTGCTTAAGTTTTTCTGATTCTCTAGATTTGAGCCAGGGAAGTGGGATGGAAATTTTCGGAGATGGGAGGAGAAAGGAATTAGGACACTAAAAGATTTGTTTCTTGGGATCATTATGCTGGATTGAAGGAGGTGGGAGCGAAGTATGGGCTGGAACAGGAGGAAATATTTTGATACATGCAGGTTCGATACTTTGCCAGAAAGGAGGTACAGAGCTTCCCAGTAGAGCCGGCTTCCACGTTGCTGGAGGAGGTGCTGACGACAGGGGGAATGGAGAAGGGGGTAGTATCGGCGGTTTACGGGGTATTTTTGAGGACGAGAAGGCGCCTCTAGAAGGGATCAAGACAAAGTGGGAGGAAGAGTTGGGAGAGGATATGGAGGAGGGGTTCTGGTGTGAGGTGCTCCAGAGGGTGAACGCCTCCACCTCGTGTGTGAGGTTGGGGCTGATACAGCTGAAGTTGGTGTATAGAGCACATCTCACAAGGGCGAGGATGAGCCGGCTCTCTGAGGGGGTAGAAGATGTGTGTGAGCATTGCCGGAGGGGGGGTGGGAGGGGGGGGGGAGGGGGGGTGGGGGGGGGGGCACAAACCACGTTCATATATTTTGGTCTTGTCCAAAGCTGCAGGATTATTGGAAGGAGGTGTTTAGGGTAATCTCTAAAGTGGTGCACATAAAACTGGACCCGGGCCCCCGGGAGGCCATATTCGGGGTGTCGGACCAGTCGGCGTTGTAAACAGGTGTGGAGGCAGATGTTGTAGCCTTCGCCTCGTTGATTGCCCGAAGGTGGATCCTGTTGGGATGGAGAGCAGCCTCTCCACCCTGTGCCCTGGCGTGGCGGGGGGACCTGCTGGAATTCTTGACGCTTGAAAAGGTCAAATTTGAAATGAGGGGAAGGATTGAGGGGTTCTACAATTCATGGGTGTTATTCATTGTGCACTTTCGAGAATTGGATCCCATCAAACGTTTGGGGGGAGGGGGGGAGGCGGTGGCTGGGAGGGTTGGGGGGGAGAGGGACCATATGTGTTAATGGTGACTATGGCTAATTCCTGATTCCTTTTCGTTATTTGTTTATGTTAACATGCGGGCTGTTGTCTGGGGGTTTGGTGGGAGGATGGGATTGTTGTCATTGATATGGGGATTGACATTGCATTCATTACTGATTATTATTTATTGTTGGGTGTAAATTTGGGCGAAAATGTGAAAAAGGAGGAGAATAAAAAATATATTTTTTAAAAAGTTTAAAGTTTATCTGGTTCTAAGTGTAAGCTGCTCATGGTGAAATTAACAGTTAAAGTGTCCAATTCTGTACCTGGAGCACTTGGCGCAGCGATAGATAGCCCATCGATTGGAGAACTCCAATCTAATAAAGTAATTGAAATGAAATGTGGGTGGGTTCTGTAAGAGACAGATGATGTGCTCTGCAAACTGCCCAGTGATGCAGTTAACCCAATGATGTGCTGAATGAGCAAAGTACAGTATTCAATCCTAATAATCCAGTTGTGGGTAATTAAATAGAGCTTGCCGTGCTGAAACAGGCCATTCGGTCCAAATACTGGATGCGTGTTTCTGTTCTACATGGGCCTTCTCCCACCATCCTTCATCTCACCCTATCTGCATATCTTTATATTCCTCTGCCCCTAATTTGTGCTTCCAGCTTCCCCATAAGTGCCTCAACTACTCCCCATGTTAACAAGTTCCACAGTCTAATCGCGTTCTGGGTAAAGAAGTTCCCCATGAATTAAAGGTGTTGTTTTAATGCATTTGTGAACATGGGCTGTTTGGCTTTCTGGTGATGATATACGTAATTATAATAGTTTCATGCCACCTTGCAAAGTCTTTCTGCAATAAATCTGAAATGTATTTCTTTTGTTCCAGGAGACAAATGTACTGAACCTGATTAATGATCCAATTCACAAACCAGTCACCCTCTTCTTACCAAAAGACAGTGTCATGAAATCCTTACCCAAAGCTCGAAAGGACTTCCTATATAATAAGGACAACAGAAAAGTTTTGATCGAGTACCTTAAATTTCATATCGTCAGAGACGCCAAGGTAACTTCCTCATCTCAAGGCAGAATTCAAACATTGAGAGATTTTCTGGACGTTAAATGCATTACTTTTATTCAGAAAAGAGTGCTATTGTAGATCAAACTACATTTTTGCAAATCCTGTCTCGTTTCAATTAAATAATTAAAGTTTGATGTGTTGTAAATGAAATACTATACTTCGAAACAGTTCTGCCTTCCAATGAGCCCCTTCAGAGATGGGGTACCACCATAGAAAACCTTTGTGTGAAATCTCTTCCCAACTACTAAATTAAGTTATCGTGTTCAGTTTATCTGAAATGGGTTCACGTTGTGCAAGTAGCAGTGGAAATGGAATTCCATAATCGCAATAAGTTGGATTTATACAGCATCTTTCCCATGGAGAATGTCTAAAAGTGTTTCAATGATGGCACTGGTTTCATCTTTCATACCAGAGCGTAGAGAGTTCATTTCTGAGGACAGTTTACGTAAACTTGAACTGGATTCCTTTGAGTATAAAAAATTGAGGAGCTGACCTGATCGAGGTGTTTAAAATAGTAAGAGTCCAATGCTGCAGATAGAGAGAATCAAGAACATTGGGGCACAACATTAAGATGTGGAATCAGGGAGCACTTTTTCATACAAATGGAGTTCTCTTCCCTAGAAAGCTATAGATGCTGTGGGACAATTGGAGTTTGCTCTGAAGACCGAGATTGCTAGTTATTTGTGAGGCAAGAATATCCAGGGCTAAGGAGCAAAGGCAAGTAAATGGAGTTGAAATACACATCGGCCACGATCTAATTAAATAGATAGATGGACAGTTTAATGGATATATGATGGACAGATGAAGAGACAGGCAGGCACAGGTAGCTAGGTAGACAATCAGACAGATAGACAGACGTACTGGTAGACAGATAGATAGTTAGTGGATGGCACGGTGGCACAATGGTTAGCCCCACTTCGATTCCGACCTTGTCTGGTGCTTACGTGTTCGCCCCATCTGCGTGGGTTTCCTCCAGGTGCTCCGATTTCCTCCCACAGTCCAAAGACGTGCAGATTAAGTGGGGTTACAGATTTACGGGGATAGGGTGGGGGAGTGGGCTTAGGTAGGGTGCTCTTTCAGAGGGCCGCTGCAGACCTGATAGGCTGAATGGCCTCTTGCTGCACTGTAGGGATTGGATGGATGGATGGACGGGCAGACAGACAGATAGATGGGTGGGTGGAGGGATGGATGGACAGGTTATTGGTTTATGAAAAAAGCACCATAGGGTGATGTGATATAATTTGTGGTGTGGCTGTGTTATTGCATGTCATCCTGACAAGGGTGTATGATATATGAGCACCGAGGCATTTGACACCTATTATCCTGATATACTGCAAAAATCATGCTGAGTTGGTTGTATGGCATGAAGGTTGTGCAGTATACTTGTTTTTTATGTGCTGTAAACCTTTCTTTTACAATGAGGGAGTAAGTTTTTGGTACCCTTCACTTTACTTATAGGTATGTTGAGTAGCAGGGTGGCAGCTAGGTAGTTTGGTGTGGAGGTGGTTGATATGGCCGGCCTTTTAAACCCTCATTGTGGGTGAGGAAAACCCCCAATAGAACTATTAGTGTTGTGTTTTTATTTTATACTTTTATTATTCTGGGATTAAGGAATCCTTGCTTGTCTCCCATGAAGGCACAGGTACATCATGTATCCTCGAAAACACTGGGTTCCTTTTTTGTTCTGTCGTTGGCACCCCTGGTATTGTAGGCGTAGGGGGAAATATGTACTGGTGCATGCCCAGGCGTGGTCAGTTGATCCTTGATATCTCGCCTTTCTTGTGTTGGTCTTTTATATTAACTTGGCTGTGTGGGTAGTGACAGTGGTTACTTGATTACTTGTCTTCTGGAATGTATGGTGGGTGTATCATACTGTTGTTAGGGTTGTTGTGATGAGGTGATGAGGAATCTAGTTGATGACGGGGCCTAAGTGGCGCCTCTGGAGTGCCTAGAGATAGGAGTAGTTTACTTTGTTCAATGTATAAGATTGATGTGCATATGCTTGGCCTATCAGCCGCTATTCTAGTGTGTCACTGATTCTAGTTTAGCTTGATTAAGTTAGGGCAGTAGTAACTAAACTTGTACGCTGTGCGGAGAGCAGGTGACCCTCCCCCGAGATTTCTCTTTCGGGAACTCCTGGACTGCTCTCCTTCTTGAGATTTGGTTCTACCGAGGATGCAGTATCCCGTTGGCTGTGGGGCGAGTGCGAGTCTGAGTGCTTCGGTTCAACATTGTTAGAGTTTCTCTTTGGCTGCAGATTTGGCTGGATGGAGGGGAAAGCCGCTCTCAATCCTAGTTGTTTTTATACAAGGACTTTCAGACTCTCCTCCTTCTTGTGGCTTCGGCTCCCCTGGGTGGGGGGGGTACGGTATCCTGTTTCTTATGAGGTTACGCTGTTCTGTTCCCGGCATCCTTTCTGCAAAAATGCACATTGCTCGACCATGTCGGACATCTGTTTGCCACTCTTGGTGTTCCTCTCTCTCTGGAGTTTCCACTCTTTATTTGGGTAAGGGTGGTGCTGATACAAGCTGATTTGTTATATTTAATTCTGGGGGTGTCCCATAATTCTCTCGGGAGGAGGAGGGGTGTATTTTCCCTGCGATATCTTGCTGATGGGGGCCTTGATCATTCTTCTTTTCCTTGTCAATGGAGTTTCCTTGGTGGAAAGTGGCTTATGCTTTCCAGTGATGGGGGACCTGAATAGTGCCTCTGATTTCAATGGAGGGATGTGAGGTTTGTTGTGTTACAAGTCTTTTTTATAAAATATTTTTATTCTCCTCCTTTTTCACACTTTCTCCCAAATTTACACCCACCGACAATAAACAATAATCAATCGCTATATCAATAACAATAATCCCATCCTCCCACCAAACCCCCAAACATTAGCCCGCATGTTAACATAAACAAATAACAAGGAATCAGGAATCATCCATAGTCACCATTAACACATGCAGTCCCCCTCCCCCAACTCTCCCAACCATTCCCCCCTAATGTTCGATGTAATCCAATTCTCGAAAGTGCATAATGAATTGTAGCATCCCTCCATCCTTCCCCTCAGTTCAGATTTGACCTTCTCAAGAGTCAAGAATTCCAGCAGGTCCCCCCACCACGCCAGGGCACAGGGTGGAGAGGTGATCAACGAGATGAAGACTACATCTGCCTCCGCACTATCGGGGACTGTTGATGCCGGAGTGGTTCGTGTCGGTTTTCCCGCTGGTGTGAGGACTTAGTCCCGTGAGAATAGAATCTCGCCCAATGTCTTTGCATATTTTTCACATATTTATTTTTCTTTGTTTTGGGATTAAAGAATTGTTGACTGTCTCCTGCAAAGGTACAGGTAGGCCTCATATCCAAGAAAATACTTTATAATGTGCCATTGGTGCCTCTGGTATAATTGGAGTTGGGGGAGGTATGTTTTAGTGCACTCCTGAACAGGATGTGAAAATCCTATCCTATAACGTCTTTGGCTGATTGAGCAATTGCTACACGTGAAGGTATGTATCATATTACCACGTTTTCATGGCTTTATTCTCTTCTCCACCATTCGCTAGCTTATCCATTGTTTTTCCCTGTACAAACATTGACATCAAGTTTAACGATTACGCTGAACCAACTGTGTTGGTGTTCTCCTGTCTTTTTCTGTATTCCTGTACGCAAAAGCATAAATGCTGTACTGGGCCAGTTTTGAGGATTTATTGCTTTATTTGTAAAAATGGAAAAACTATAATAAAAGTGTATATTAAAAATAAAAGCATCATGGTGGGAGGTGCCGAATTGTGACAACAATAGAAATAAAACAAGTAACCATAATTAATGGCATGGTTGTAGGCAATCATTATAATATAAGTAAAGTGTTAAATAATAAAAGGATTGTACAATTATATGCATTTTACCCTTTGAATATTTACAGTACAATGCAAAATGCAGGTCTTTATTCTCAGAATAGAAATGAAAGATGACCGGCAGTCTGCATTTAGTATTAAAGTCTGTGGATTAGTCAGGTTGGGTTTGTAAATTCTCAATCCTTTGCCAACTACTTATGAGTTTTATAAAGTGTGGGGATTGGGCTGTTTCATAGTTTATTCACTCTTTGTCTAATTTGTAGAATGGTGCCTTTTCTCCTTAATTCCATCACATATTTATTGTCCTGTGGTTGTGGTATAAGATACAGGCAGTCCTCGGATTTACTACACAATTTGTTCCTAAAAACTAAGTTGTAAGTGGAAACACCATCAGCCAGGACCAATTTCCCAGAAGAACAATGGTACAAATGGGTGATTGGTTCCTGAACCTGTTATATTCCTTGGGCGGGATTCTCCGAGTTTCTGCGGCGAATCGCGCTCGGCGCGGGGCAGGGAATGGGGCGTCAGACCTGCGATTGGATCCGACGCCTTCCCGCGATTCTCCGCGGACCAGAAAATCGCCACCAGTCGCGGGTGTGCAGTCGATGCTGTGCCAGTCGGGGCCATTGAAAGAGGTCCCCACCGCCTAATTCCCGCTGCCGTGATTCACTCAGTGTTCCACCCGGCGGGAGCTCAGAGTGGCGGCTGCGGACTCAGTCCTGGTAGGGGCAGGGGGATCCGTCACGCGGGGGGGGGGGGGGGGGGGGGGCCAGGACGGCCAGGCTCGCGATCGGGGGCTACCAATCGGCAGCACGCGCGATCTGGGGGGAGCCTAGGAAAGTCCAGAGTGATTTGCACCCATTGTTTCGCGAGCATGGCGACATAGCCCCATTTTCAATGAATTCCGCCCCTTGTCTTGTTTTCTAAGATAGCCAGTGTGTAGTGTTGACAAAGAATATAAAATCGGAGAAGTTTAAATCAAAACTAATTTATTTACACTACTTAACTTGATTAGGTTCGCACACTTTACTGAGTAACATATAATAATTGCTTACTGTCACAAATAGGCTTCAATGAAGTTACTGTGAAAAGCCCCTAGTCGCCACATTCCGGCGCCTAGTACTGAATCTGTAATACAGTAATCAATAATCTCTCTAATTTATAAACTGCACTATAACTCAACCTCACGCTATCCTTTTACATTGAAATCTCCATCAGCTCTCCCCCAGCATGCCTAGAGACACAGCCTTATATATGATCACTTAGTAATGCCATCTAGTGTTAAGTTACATGTAGTCTCTCTTGTTAACCCTTTACTACACTTGTATATATATCATTACAGAACCATGGCAGTGTAAAATGTTCTCCAGTCCTGCCTTGTCAAATTGCTGAGGCGGCGGTTGATGGTTGCACAGCTTAGCACAAGTCCCTTGGTTAGTGTGGGGTTATAATGGAGTAATTCAGTCATCGTCAATTGCCTGTTTAACCTTGAACGTCTATGAGTCTGAGTGCACAGTAAATACAACATTGGCACATAAATACATTAAAATCACAACGGTTGTGCCAACAAAATTAAACAGAATATGGTTCGACCTGTCCAGTCGGAGGGATGGTTGATGCAGAACATCAATGCGGATGTATGAACACTCTAACATAGCTTCACAAAGTCAAAACCGGCATTGTAAAGTCGAAATGGGGTGTCAATTATAAATGTTATAAGTGCCATTCGTCATAACTCGAATGTCGTAAAGTCGAGGACTGTCTGTAGTGGCAATCGGAGGTGGGACTTAAGGCTAAATGGCCTTATCCTGTTCCTGAACTTTCTTTGCTCATCTTAACATCTTTGAGCAGCCCTACATCAAGATTTTGACTGCGTTGAATTCAAGATTTCATCAACAGCTTATTGAACTTGAATGAAATGCAAAATTGGGCAAATGAACAGTTTTGAATTTTTTTTTTCATTCTTGTGATATGAATACTGTTGGCAAGGCTGACATTTATTGCCAAACACTCGTTGTGCTGGAGACGAGGGTTCAGTGATCCACAAGTATTTACTGCGCTCTCTTTTGTCTCCAGATTCTGGCAGCTGCCCTTCCTAAAGTTGACTCACTGAAGACGCTGCAAGGTTCTGATATCCGGGTGAGCTGTGCTCAGCGAAGAAATAAAGTGAGTTTAAAATAACCCTTCTGTCTGTCTGAATAAGTTGTAACTGTTTCAGAAGTCATTGCAATTAATTTCTCAGTCAAGCTACAGTGTGAATTTGTGAACCCCCATTTTCAGTGGTTATTCCTATTGGTGGAACAAGATTGCAGTGGTGGAGGTGCAGTGATATTGTCACTAGGCTAGTAATCCACAGGTCCAGGCTAACATTCTGCGTCATGAGTTCAAATCCCACCCGGGGAGCTTTTAGATCTACCCCTGCTCTTAATTATTTTTAAATGAAACGTGTAAGCAATGGGTGATCTGCTAATAATATTATGCATATGCTTGCAATTTCTGTAAATAACAAACTTGCTTCTTGTCACACCTTCCTGTCAGGTAGCCTATTTCAATCAGCTACTGCCCACTCTTAAACATCCACCAATCTACTTGACATATACTTAACCTTTGATCGAGTATTCAAGCTCCCATTGATACGAAAGGTGGTGTGCGACCCAGTGGGCCTGGATTCCGTTCCTAATTGAGAGACCCCCACCACTCAGTCAGAGTCCAACTATATTTCTGGCTTTGTTAACCACAACCCTGCCTTTCCCAACTACACCCCCCCCCCCCCCCCCCTCCCTCCCCAACTCTCCCCCCCATCAGATCCTCCCTGTGTACATTCAGGCTCTTTGAACTTAATTTTCAGTCCCACTATTTTGCAGCAGTAGAATTAAAGTTGTCCTCTTCACACTGTTGCTCAAACACTACAAGCATTGCATGAGGGAGTGAAACATAAAAACGACACATGCGGCATGCATTCATCAAGACTTAATTCAACAGGCGAAATACGCCGGATGAATTACAAAAGATAAAGCTCCCAGCATCTGTGTAGGGAGTAACAGTTTATGGGTGAGATTTTCCATCTGTTCCCGCTGGCAGGATCTTCTGGTCCCACCCACCTCCCATCCCCAACCCCACAGCGGGTTGTCCAGCAGCAGAAGGTGCAAACGACGGGAAACCATATTGACAGGACCGGAAGATTCCACCGCTGACCAATGGTGGGCTGCCTCCACCATCGTGAAACAGCGACGTCTGTGACCTTGCATCCGAACTGATAAATAAAATGTGAGATGTAACCGAGCCAGAGAAAGGCGGGAAAGGAAGGAAGCAGCAAAAGGAAAGGTCTGTGACAGGTTTAAAAAGCAAGAGGGATTACATGAACATCAGAGGTGTTACTCTGACTGCCGGCAAAATGGGAGCTATGGTTCAGGTCTGCAGTTGTGGAACCCGTCATTGAGCTCCGAATGCTGCAGAGAGCTCAGCCGAAAGGTGATGTGCTGCTTGATGCGACCATCAATTCAAGCGAAACAGTGTAGATGTAAATTGTGGCTTTAGTCGACTTGAACAGTGCCTGCCTGCGACTGTTCTGCTACTGAGAGCCGCCTACAGGGCTACTGCTCTTTATACCTCCCCTCAAGGGGAGGAGCCAGGGGCGGAGCCCACAAAGACACCAATATGATACATCACAGGTAATACCTTACAATGGTCCATAGGTGGAGCCCACATGGGCAACAGCGTGGTACAGTTACATATATGGTGAATGGTTACTGCAATACATTCACCACACTTCCGTCGAGCTTCACTGGAGCAGAGTAAGTGGTCGTAAGTTGTTGGTCTGATGGTGAGATGGGGAATTATAACTGGAAGACAAACAGAAAGTTTCCCACATCTAGAGGTGCACTCAGGCAGAAAAAGGGCACCCTTACACCCGTTTCTGCAGCTTATTCATCATGGAACTGGTCGCTTTCTTGCAACCAGAGGCTACAATTTGAGATGCACTATTCCGTGGTGACCAAGGTTTACTCTTACTGATAGACCTAGGTGTGTTCAACATATTTCCAGGTTGATAATCAATCTGGTTGGCGATGCTTTAAACAACCTTCTGTGGCCATCAAGTTCCAGGGCTGAATTTTATGTGCCCCCGCTGGATGTATTTTCAGCAAAGGTTTACACAGGCTAGCCCAGTGTTTTTCAAACTTTTTTTATGCCGACCCATGGGGCCGCGCTCCTAGCCCCGCTCGGGGGGGGGGGGGGGAGAATCGGCCCCGGAAGTGGGCGTGAAGGCTGCCGTGGGTCACGGCCTGTCCCACGGCAGCCTTTACGATTCTCCGCATTTGCGGAGAATCTCGCCCGAGGTGTTTGAAGGGGAAATGAGGAAATCCTTGGACACATGCCTGGATTTTGGGCTGATGGGGAAGGAAGGAGACTCACCATTGATCGCAAAGTCAGTCTCTCAGAAAGTGAGCAGAAAGCTCACTTTAAATATACGTCAAACCGCTTGTGCAAACACAGCACAACTTGAAACATAGATCTGATTGACAAGGATAAGAGTAACTGAAAATCAACAGACATCAACAAGATTAACTGTCGCAGAAATTGAACCAGCGCTGACAACGCTAATGGTAACAGATATTCAAGATGAATTGACAATGGTAACAGTGACAGACATTAAACATGCATCGGATTCAGAATGTTCACCCTGAAGTCAGTCTCTTTGTGTGAGCTGTACTTGAACAGATGCATTTCCCCCCTGACTGGGATGGATGGAGTTCCCAACCTACGCCCATCACCCCAGAGCCGAGTTCAGAATGGGACAAACATAAATCAGCTTTGTGACAATGGACCAATTGAAAGGTGGGGAGATCCCCACAGGCTACACAAGAATTATCTGTGAAATCCTGTAGATGGCAGTGCTCGAGCTACGTGTTACTGACTGGTGTTCTTGTGGAAACATATTCCAGTCGGCAGTCACTTGGTTTTAGGTGGGAGATGCAGGCCAGGGGGAAAAAGTGCGAAGCACTGCTGGAAACTAACTCTGGGCATGAGGAGTATCTGCAGGAAATAAATTTAAAGATAATTGATTTTTTTTTTCTTTTTAACTCTTCGGTTGTAGGTGCAGGTGTTGACTCACCTGCTGATCAGCTGCTTCAGAAACGGGAGTGGCAGGGCAGCACGGTGGCCTAGTGGTTAGCACAACCGCCTCACGGCACTGAGGTCCCAGGTTCGATCCCGGCTCTGGGTCACTGTCTGTGTGAAGTTTGCACATTCTCCCTGTGTCTGCGTGGGTTTCGCCCCCACAACCCAAAAAATGTGCAGAGTAGGTGGATTGGCCACGCTAAATTGCCCCTTAATTGGAAAAATAATTGGGTAATCTAAATTAAAAAAAAAAAAAAATCCCAGCTCCTTTGCCAGTGCCCTGTAAATTTAAAAAAAATTTTTTAAAAAAAAGAAACGGGAGTGGCTACTGGGGGCTGTTCGGTGGCGGTGACTACAAGACTGGCCCAGGGAGATAGAAAGTCCACAGCACTGGCCTCTACATCAGCCTCATGTGGCCACACTCTGTACTGCATTGAAAATTCACCCAGGGAGAAAATGGGAAACGGTGTCAGGCGATCCTCGGGGATTATTTTTGCAGACCTTTTGCCGACCCATTTCACATCACAGCAAGACCCACCCGTGGGTCGCGACCCCCACTTTGAAAAACACTGGGCTAGCCCACCACCCTCCTGCTACACCCCGAACTAACACCCATAATATGCTAGATAAGTGGAGGCCGGAATAAGAAACCTGCCCATAATTGTCTTTTAGGCTTGTTCCAGGCCTATTGGAATGAGTAATATCCTGTCCATGCCATTACACGGTTGCCAAGGTCAGTTGAGCAAGAGTGGACAAGGCCAGACTGAACACAAGTGGGAAGGAAAGAGGGTTGGAGCCCTCATTTGGGGGGTAGTCATACATGAATCGGGGGCACCAATCCCCCCCTCTCCCCCGCAAGTTGTCACCACCCCCTTCCTTCCGCACCATTTGCCTGATGGATCACTGCCTCCCAACCCTGCTCTGGGATCTGTCCCTACCCCAAAACCCAGGACATACATGCTTAGGGCAGCCTTGTTCTTCTTTGGTCTTCTTCCTGCAATCCCGGCAGTGTCCACTACTTAGCTCTGGCACTGCCAGTCTCCCAAGGGCAGGTCTTCCTTCCGGGTGAAGGGTGTAAGTCTCACAGTCCAAGGCATTTTATGGCTGCAAGGCAGGTTAGCACAGAGTAAGTAATCTCTGGACGACTGTACTTTGCCTGTTGGGGGGGAGGTGGAGGAGGGTGGGGTGGGGGGGGGGGGAGGGGGGGGAGGGGGTGGTGGGGGGAGGGAGGGGTGGTGGGGGGAGGGTGCGTGCAGTCCACTCTCATATATAATGGAGCCACTGAAGTAGGACTGAAATCCTAATATCCTTTGGTTTAGAGGTAGGGCTACTACCCAATACACCACAAGGCCTCCTGACTGGAATCCCAGGGTCTAATTGAGTACAGTCAACCTATTTACAAGGTCAAGACCACTAAACCTGAAAGCATCTATTTAATTGTTGCGACACCCATGAGGTATTGATTCCTCAGGTTGTCTAACGTCTATTTCTTTTGTTTTGTTTTGTGCTCTGCTCCCAGGGTGAAATGTACATGAACAGAAGGAGTTGTAAAATTACGCAGAGATACCTGGAGTTTGATGGTGGCGTTGCTTACGGCATCAACTGTCTGATGACTCCTCCAAGTGTCGGTGGTCGTTGTGATGTCCTATCCTTCGTTGACTTTCCGGTTTGTATATGTGTGATCTTGACATCCTTTCTAAAGTGATTTCTTTAAAATAATGTTGGGTGGACTTTGCACATTACTGTGAAAGCCGGCTTGAAGGACAGGCAGGGAGAAATTTGAAATCAGTGGGAGGGGGTAGGGAGGTGGGATTTTCCATTCCCGTTTTGCCGTGCCAGACCAGCGACGGGAGCGGTAAATCACAACTCCTCACCCTACATTCCATGATAGCACAATGGGCTAAACAGCTAGCTTGTAATGCAGAACAATGCCAGCAGCGTGGGTTCAATTCCCGTAGCGGCCTCCCTGAACAGGCGCTGGAATGTGGCGACAAGGAGCTTTTCACAGTAACTTCATTGAAGCCTACTTGTGACAATAAGTGATTATTATTATTGCCGTTTCGTACCAATGTCAAAGCATGAAGCAATTGTCCCCGTTGCCAGTGATGTAATGAGAACCTCAATGGTGAACATAGAACATAGAACAGTACAGCACAGAACAGGCCCTTCGGCCCTCAATGTTGTGCCGAGCCATGATCACCCTACTCAAACCCACATATCCACCCTATACCCGTAACCCAACAACCCCCCCCCCCCTTAACCTTACATTTATTAGGACACTACGGGCAATTTAGCATGGCCAATCCACCTAACCCGCACATCTTTGGACTGTGGGAGGAAACCGGAGCACCCGGAGGAAACCCACGCACACAGGGGGAGGACGTGCAGACTCCACACAGACAGTGACCCAGCCGGGAATCGAACCTGGGACCCTGGAGCTGTGAAGCATTTATGCTAACCACCATGCTACCCTGCTGCCCCTAACATTGGGAACAGCATTATAATACATTTACCAATTATTGTCAAGGCCTCTATGCCTGAATCATTCCCAACACACCGCACCCCCCCCCCTCCCCATGCGAGGGCAGACTAGTGTGAATTATGACTGGTTTCCCATGGTGTGCGCCCAGTGACAGGAGTGTTGCGTGAGCGGTGTTCCCACATGAACTTTTGTACATTTGAAGCAGCCTCTAAAAATGGCGCCCTGGTCAATCAGAGCCTGCCTCACCAGTGTGACATCGTGGGACCCACCCCTTGCCAAATGGAGAAATGTGGAGAAAGCTGCCGTTGGTGCCGACAGCTTCAATGCTGCCAAAATCCGTCCCTGGTTTCAGTTTCAGCACCTGTATGCGTCCCTGCCTCCTGCCGATCTGGAGGTAGCTCTGTTGCGGCTGGCTCAGGGACCCTTGAGATCTTCTGAGGAGGCCTCCCTCCACAGAATCAGCCTGCCAGCTGTGGCCACAGACATTTTATAAAATCTTAACACTTCATTCGAGAGCACCTCCACCTTAAGATCCTTTGTGTTCTCCTGCCTGCTGTAGCAGCTCCAGTCTCTCCTTTGAGTGCCACCCCACTCACCACAGCCAAGGCACTGTCCCACCCACCATTCGTAGATGGATGGCACCCCCAGAGCAGGCTTCTTAATTATCGCTTAACCCAGGAAAATCAGGCAGGTGGACAACCAGGTGGTCCAGATCCATATTTTATCTTGACCTCATGAACCCTTCAAAGATGGTTAGATTCCACTCACTATCTTTCATGCAGTGAATTGTTGTATGAGTAACAGCTAATGTCTGAAAGTAATAATCCACTGAATCATGATTCATAATCCTCGAACAATGTCACTGGCATTGCAATAGCGACTGCATCTCAAACTAACTCAGCTTTGGTATATTCTGAACTGCCATACGTAAGCAAGATCTTTCTTGTTCAAAGTGCCTTTAAAAGAACAATGTTTGTTTTTATTTTGCATAGGGAGACTGCGGCAGCTGCCTAATTACTCCAGTGTGTCCTTCTGGGAGTCGCCCAAAGGTAAGGCAACTACTTATTTTCAGTTCCAGCCTCCACTGCTCTGTAAATCTCTGACTTTCTAATAAAATATTAGAAGTCACCAGAACTGATTATGTGAGAATTGCTGCAGGGGCGCCTCAGGGTAATGTCCTCGACCGAGCCACCTTCAATTTCTTCATCCGTGACCTTCTCTCTGTCATAAGTGGGGATGTTCACTGACCATTGTGCATTGTTCAGCACCTGTTGTTATTCCTCAGGTATTGAAGCAGTCCTTGTCCAAAAGCAGCAAGATCCGGACAATAGCCAAGTTTGGGCTGACAAGTGGCAAGTTACATTCACACGACACGAGACGCGATCTACCCAAATGTGAACAGAGTCCGTAGTATGTGTTTAGTTGCCACTTGGAGCATGGAGAAACACCAAGGTATCAAACAGCCATGGCAGTGCCATGGTGCCCAGAAGCACCAGTAGTGCCAGGGTGCCACCCTACCCAGAGGGCAAGCACTTGTGGGCCTCTGATCCCCTGGGAGACCCCCCTGTTCCATCTGGCCCCCGTTTGTGTGGACCAGTACTGATCGGCGCTCGGCCGAGATCTCCAAGATGAGAGGCTTGACATCATCCACGACAAAGCCAGTTTGATTGTCATCCGATCCAAGACCTTGACGCAACGTCACTTCAACTTTCCTACTCACTTACTCCCAAACCCACTTCCAATGGCCTGGGTAAATCTTTTCCTAGATTTTGAATTTCGATTGGGGTTGCAAGGAGTAAAGCAAATTGACCACAATGGACTACAATAATGGAGCAAGACCTGGTCTGCTGTTCAGTTCCCCTCATGTCAGAAACTTTGCATCGTTCGTATTAGCTGTGTCAGAGATAGAACATTAAATATCCACGCTGCCATTGCAGTGCAGTACTGAGGGAGTACTGTACTGTCAGAGGTGTGCTGCCATTTGGATGAGGAAGTAAAGAGTTCCACAGCACTGTTTTGAAGAAGGACACAAGTGTCCTGGCCAAGATTTACCCAGAAGCAAGTTCATTAAATAGCTTGGTCATTATCACATTGTTGTGTGTGGGACCTGGCTATGCACACTGGCTCCTCAACGAGATTCTCTGCCCTGCCAACACCGCTTTCCGGCGCGGTACGTCCCAGCTGGCATCGGGATTCTCCATACCCACAGCTGGCCAACGCGGTTTCCCATTGTGGACACCCCTACACCGTCGGAGAACCCACGGGTGTGGGTGGGCTGCAGAGGATTCTGCCGACGGAGAATCCGCAGATTGTGTTTCCCTACAGTGAAAGACCTTTCAGAAATGCTTCATTGGCTGTAAAGCACTTTGGGATGTCTGAAGATTTTTTTGTGAATCCCAATAAAAGCAAGGTGAACTAGTTTAGGTCAAGACCCCAAAATGTTTCTCCTGTATAAGGGGACTGATGGCCCTCTGAGATCATAGGCGGGAATCTCTGTTTGCCAACGCCAATTTCATAATAAGAGATCAGGCAGAGACTCTCTTTTTAATAATAATAATCTTTATTGTCACAAGTAGGCTTACATTAACACTGCAATGAAGTTACTGTGAAAAGCCCCTAGTTGCCACATTCCGGCGCCTGTTCAGGTACACGGAGGGAGAATTCAGAATGTCCAATTTTCCTCACAAGCACGTCTTTCGGGACTTGTGGGAGGAAGCCGGAGCACCCGGAGGAAACTCACGCAGACACAGGGAGAACATGCAGATTCTACACAGACAGTGTCCCAAGTAGGGAATTGAACCTGGTACCCTGGTGCTGTGAAGCAACAGTGCTACCCACTGTGCTACCGTGCTGCCTATGACCGAGTCGGGGCGGTGCCTGTTTTCAGATGCTCCGCTCCCTCCAAAACAGCGGCATCGGGGAGTACACCGCATGCCTTTGGGTCGGCCTCAGGTCGTTGCCTGAAGGCCCTCCCCCAATGCTCCACCCCCGATGGGCCGAGTTCCCAACGGTGCGGTTCACTTGTGCTCTCAGTTTTCATGAACCCGGCGTGGCGGCTACGGGCTGTGTCCAGCGTTGCCCCAGTCGGGGGCAGCCGTGCCATTGGCTGGTGGGGCTTCAGCGAGGGTTATGGGGACTGGTGGGTGCCTGGCGAGTAAGTGTCCACAGGTGCACTATCTGGCAGGCCGGGTTCGTATGCGGCCGGTGACATATTGTACGTGACATCCGCTGCCGGTCGGCGCCATTCGCCTGCACGGCCACGGACTTAGCAATTCTCCGGCCGTTTATTTCGTAAAGGCCATTTGTTTTACATGGCGCAGCTGCTCGCTCCTCACCGGTCGGAGGGTCGGTGCTGAGGCCTCGCCGATTTTTTCATTGTAGAACTGGACACTGAACTGGAGAATCCAGCCCAAGATGTATGCTGGAGTCCATTTGAGATGAATAGGAGGGACAACCTAATTATGCTTCCATGGCCTACTAAAGGCCTGTAGCTCTGTGTAGAGGCACAGATGGTCACTTGCCCCTTTTATCTAAGTGGCTTTTCCCACCAACTGGAGACGAGGAGCTTCTCTAGAATTTCGAGGCCCATAGGACTTTTCAGTGCAGACAGACGGAGGCCAATTTGGTGCACAGCGCTGGTGCTAGTTCCCTGGAAATTCTATCCGCTCCGCTCCATTACCCTGGCAAGTTGCTCAAACCCAAAGTATAAATTGACTGCAAGCCTGTTCCAGGAAAAATAATGCTGCTGGAATCATTTAAAACATTTTTTTGTTAGGCCTGTGTCATCTTTTGTTCTTGGGAAAGACAATTGTATGGATTAACCCTTTGTTTTGCAATACAGGGAGAGAAAATTAAGTGTACCTACCGCAACTTTTTCTACGCGGACATAGATGGCTGTAAGCAACAATGTACCTTTGTGATGTGGAAACCTAAATGCTGCAGCAATTACTTCGGGAAAAACTGTAAAGGTGGGTGATGGCTTGAGTTCCAGCGATTTGACGTGACAGTGTGCTGATGCAGGCAAATTTATTTCATTGAATGTTGGATTGTGAGTGATGTTGGCAAGGTCAGCATTTGTTTCCTGTCCCTTGTTTTTAAATTCCCCCGTGGTCTTGCTCCTTCCCTACATCAGTAACCTCCTTCAGCCCAAAGATAATTTGAGATCTTTCTGCTCTTCTTATTCTGGCTTCTTGCACATCCCGTGCTCACCCCACCCCCACGCCCGGTCTCCCATTCACTCGATTCACTCGATTCCCCCCCCCCCCCCCCCCCCCCCCCCCCACTCGCTTCCCCCCCAACTCGATTTTCCTCACTCCTCCACTTGTGGCCATGCCTTCAGCTTTCGAGGCTCTAAGCTCTGCAGTTTCTCCCCAAACCTCTCTATCTCTCTTTTGTCTTTTTAAGACGCTCTTTAAAACTCAACCATTTGACCAAGGTTTTGGCTACCTGTGCCAATATGTGATTCAGTGTCGCAATTCTGTCAAGTTGGAACATTTTATCTGTGTAACGAGCACTATACTAACCCTGAAAAGTGTGACGTGATACACTTTGGAAGGAATAATTTGACAAGGAAGCATTCAATGAATGGCCTGACACTGGGAAGTTCTGAGGAACAAAGGGACCTTGGTGTGTTTGTCCATAGATCTTTGAATGCAAATGGGCAGGTTAATAGGGTGGTCAAAAAGGCATATGGGCCACTCGCTTTTATCAGTCGAGGCATAGTTTACAACAGCAGGGAGGTCATGTTAGAGTTGTATCGAACTTGGAGGGGTCACAGCTGGAGTACTGTGTGCAATTCTGGTCACTACATCATAGGAAGGATGTGATTGCACTGGACGAAGTGCAGAGGAGATTCACCAGGATGTTGCCTGGGATGGAACATTTAACTTATGTATAAATTTTGAGGGGCATGAACAAGGTGGATAGGGAGCATCTGTTCCCTTGAGTTGAAGGGTCAGTTACGAGGGTGTGGTGATATGCGTTACTGTAAATACACAAGGGGTTAATGTAAATACATGTAGACTAGATAGACACTAGAGGGAGCACCAGAGACATGACACACAGACACTCAACCAATAGATCAGTTAGATAGGGCACGACCAATGGGCATTCACGATACACACTGAGGTGACACCACCACAGGACGGCATTACACCAACCCATATATAAAGGACACAACACACATGATCTGTCTCTTTCCAGTGGAGACAGTCAGTGAGTAGAGACACAGGGTTGATTCAATATCACTCCCACCACATGGAGGACTGGTTAGTCAGTCTGAGTAGCTATAGAAGGATTAACAGTAGTGGTGAATCCGAGTAGGAGAAGTGTAAATAGTTTAATAAATGTGTTTAAGTTATCTCCATGTCTGAACCTTCCTTTGTCAAGTGCACCACAAGGAAGCCGCTTATGCTATGCCAAGAGCATAACAAGACAGAGGGGACACAAGTTCAAGTTGAAGGGCAGGAGGTTATGGGGGGGGGGGGGATGTGAGGAAAAACCTTTTTACCCAGAGCGTGGTGACGGTCTAGAATGCACAGCTGGGGTGGATGGTTGAGGCGGGTTGCCTCACATCCTTTAAAAAGTACCTGGGCAGGCACTTGGGCGCGTCACATCATTCAAAGTTATGGACCAAGTGCTGGCAAATGGGATTAGGTGGGTAGGTCAGGTGTTCTTTCGCCTGCCAGTGCAGACTCGATGGGCCAAAGGTTCTGTGAAGTTGGCGCTGTCCCTAGTTGCCCCTCAGAAAGTGGTGTTGCACCTTCTTGTTGAGCCAACATCGTCCTTGTGGTGAAGACTGCAATGGTGTTGGGTACAAAATGATGATCCAATGACAGTGAATGAACAATGATATAGGTCCAAGGCAGGTTGCCGTGTGACTTGACAATCCTGTTCCCTCAGTGAGAGAGGCCATGGGGCAAGGAGACATCTATGTTGGCCCATTAGTGGCTGAAAATGCACATGGCATTCTTATTAAAGTAGAATCAGCAAGTATTATGTATGCAATGAAATGAACAAACTCCTCCATTACAAATCCAGTCAATGCTCCTCGTCCCTTCATTAGTTGTCATTGTTTATTCTTATCATAGCAAAGTGTTGATGAAAACAACGTTTTTGCCAGATCTAACTTAGCTGAAGTTATTGCACCCAGTAAAATGAGGTGGGTTTTGGGTTTAGAAAATGTCTCCGGTGGGACGATAAACCAAGGCCCACCTGCCCTCTCAGGTGGGACATTATTTGGAAGACGAACAGGGAAGTTCTTGCTGGAGTGCTGGCCAATATTTATCCTCCAACCGACATCATATAAACAGATTATATGCAAACGTATGAATTAGGGGGAGGCCACTCGGCCCTTCAAACCTGCTCCGCCATTCAATAAGATCATGGCTGCCCTGATTGTAACCACAGCCTCATATTCCTGCCTACCCCCCGATAACCTTTCACCCTCTTGCTGATCGAGAATCTGACTCAGCCGTAAAAAACATTCTAAGGCTCTACTTCCAGTGGTTAGCACTGTTGCTTCACAGAGACCCGGGTTCGATTCCCGGTTTGTGTCATTGTCTGTGCGGAGTCTGCACGTTCTCCCTGTATCTGCGTGGGTTTCCTCCGGCTGCTCCGGTTTCCTCCAACAAGTCCCGAAAGACATGCTTGTTGGGTGAATTGGATATTCTGAATTCTCCGTGTGCCCGAACAGGTGCCAGAATGTGGTGACTAGGGAATTTTCACAGTAACCTCATTGCAGTGTTAATGTAAGCCTACTTGTAACAATAAACATTATTATTATTGAAGAAGAGAGAAGAGACTCAAGATCCTCAGAGGAGAAAAAACCCTCCTTGCCTCTGCCTTAAATGAGCGACCAGTTATTTTTAAACAGTGACATTTCTTCTCGTGTGTGTGATCTTACTGTGAGCAGCTTACTTGCCTCATTTCCTCTGTTGCAACTCAATGGCTACAATTCCAAAGTATTTCATTGGCTGTGAAGCAATTTGAGGCATCCCATGGTTGTGAAAGATGCTGTGTAAATGCAGGTTTATCTTACTGGCATGTTTGCTTGCTTTCTTCATTAACTGTATACTGTACAGTTTCCAACCTGGCAGCAAAAATGTTAATTCATAAGCAGTCACTCATCCAATTCATTGGCCCACACTCTGCCCATTGCCATTGTGACTTCCATTTCACCAACAGAGTTGGAAGTGTTTAGTGCCTGTATTGTGTGCAGCTCTATTGTGTGTGACTATAGTGTGTCCAGTTTTGGTGTCCTTATCTGAGGAAGGATGTTCTTGCTATGAAGGGAGTGCAGCGAAGGTTTACCAGGCTGATTCCTGGGATGGAGGGACTGTCACACGAGGAGAGACTAAATCGGTTAGGATTATATTCATTGGAGTTTAGAAGAGTGAGGGGGGGGGGATTCTCCGACCCCCTGCCGGGTCAGAGAATTGCCAGGGGGCGGCATGAATCCCGCCCCCGCCAGCTGCAAAATTCTCCGGCACCGGGGATTTGGCGGGGATGGGAATCGGGCCACGCCACTCGGCGGCCGCTGGCAGCGGGCCCCCCGGCAATTCTCCGGCTCGCGATGGGCAGAGTGGCCTGCCCGTTTACGGCCGGTCCCGCCGGCGTAAATTGGAATAGGTCCTTACCGGCGGGACCTGGTGGCACGGGCGGCCTCCGGAGTTCTCGGGGGGGGGGGGGGGGGGGGATCTGGCCCCGGGAGGGGCCCCCATCGTGGCCTGGCCCGCGATCGGGGCCCACCAATCAGCGGGCGGGACTGTGCCGTGAGGGCACTATTCCTCCGCATCGACCGCTGTGGTCCTCCGCCATGGCCGATGCGGAGACGAACCCCCCCGCGCATGCGCCAGGATTACGCCTGCACATGCTGGTGCTCCCGGGCATGCGACAACTCGCGCCGGCCGGGGGAGGCCCTTTCGGTGCCGGTTGGCGTGGCACCAAGCCCCTCTCCTGCCAGCCGGCAGGGTGCAAACCACTCCGGGGCGGGCCTAGCCTTGAAGGTGTGGAGGATTCTGCACTTTTGGGGAGGCCCAACGCCGGAGTGGTTCACGCCACTCCTCGGCGCCGGGACCCCCCGCCCCGCCGGGTAGGGGAGAATCCCGCCCGGAATCTCATAGAAGCATTTAAAATTCTAAAAGGATTAGACAGGATGGAATCAGAATTTTTTTTAGAACATTGAACATACAGTGCAGCAGGAGGCCATTCAGCCCATCGAGTCAGCACCAACCCACCTAAGACCTCACTTGCACCCTATCCACGTGATCCAATAACCCCTCCTAACCTTTTGGTCACTAAGGGCAATTTATCATGGCCAAGCCACCTAACCTGCACATCTTTGGACTGTGGGAAGAAATCGGAGCACCCGGAGGAAACCCACGCACACACGGGGAGAACGTGCTGACTCCAGACAGACAGTGACTCAGCGGGGAATCGAACCTGGGACCCTGGCGCTGTGAAGCCACAGTGCTATCCACTTGTGCTACCATGCTGCCCATGTTCCCGATGGTGGGGGAGTTCACAACTCGGGGTCATAGTTTGAGGATAAGGGGTAAAACCTTTTGGGACTGAGGTGACCATAAGACCATCAGTTTTCACGGTGGAAGACACCAGTGGGATGCCAGAGCTCCAGGAGAATCAGGGGGCAGAGGTGAGTGCAGTGGTCATCACTAAGAAGAAGGTTCTGGGGAAACTGAAAGGTCTGAAGGTGGATAAGTCACCTGGACCAGATGGACTACACTCCAGGGTTCTAAAAGAGACAGCTGAGGGGATTGTTGAGGCATTGATGGTGATCTTTCAGAAATCACTGGAGGCAGGAAGGGTCCCAGCTGACTGTAAAGTGGCTAATGTAACATCACTGTTTAAAAAGGGAGGGACCCAGGAGACGGGAAATTATAGGCCGGTTAGCCTGACTTCGGTCATTGGTAAGATTTTAGAGTCCATTATTAAAGATGAGCTCGCAGAGTACTTGGAAGTGCATGATGAAATAGGACTGAGTCAGCACGGCTTTGTCAAAAGGAGATCATGTCTGACAAATCTGTTAGAGTTTTTTGGGGAGGTAACAAGAAAGTTAGACAAAGTAAAACCAGTGGACGTGATTTATTTAGATTTCCAGAAGGCCTTTGACAAGGTGCCGCATAGAAGATTTTAGGAGATTGTTAAATAAGTTAAACGCCCATGGTGTTAAGGGTAAGATTCTGGCATGGATAGACGATTGGCTGATTGACAGAAGGCAGAGAGATGGGATAAAGGGGTCTTTCTCAGGATGGCAGCCGGTGACTAGTGGTGTGCCGCAGGGGTCTGTGCTGGGACTACAACTTTTCACAATATACATTAATGATCTGGAAGAAGGAACTGAAGACACTGTTGCTAAGTTTGCAGATGATACGAAGATCTGTAGAGAGACAGGTAGTATTGAGGAAGCAAGGGGGCTGCAGAGGATTTGGACAGGCTACGAGAGTGGGCAATGAAGTGGCAGATGAAATACAATGTGGAAAGGTGTGAGGTTATGCACTTTGGAAGGAGGAATTTAGGCATAGACTGTTTTCTAAATGGGGAAAAACTTAGGAAATCAGAAACACAAAGGGACTTAGGAGTCCTTGTTCATGATTCTCTTAAGGTTTACGTGCAGGTTCAGTCGTCAGTTAGGAAGGCAAATGCAATGTTAGCATTCATGTCAAGAGGGCTAGAATACAAGACCAGGGATGTACTTCTGAGGCTGTATAAGGCTCTGGTCAGACCCCATTTAGAGTATTGTGAGCAGTTTTGGGCCTTGTATCTAGGGAAAGATGTGCTGGCCTTCGGAAGGGTCCAGAGGAGTTTCACAAGAACGATCCCTGGAATGAACAGCTTGTCTAATGAGGAATGGTTGAGGACTCTGGGTCTGGACTCATTGGAATTTAGAAGGCTGAGGCGGGATCTTATTGAAACTTACAGGATACTGCGAGGCCTGGATAGAGTGGACGTGAAGAGGATATTTCCACCTATAAGAAAAACTAGAACCAGAGGACACAATCTCAGGCTAAAGGAACAATCCTTTAAAACAAAGATGAGGAGGAATTTCTTCAGCCAGAGAGTGGTGAATCTGTGGAACTCTTTGTCTTGGAAGGCTATGGAGGCAAAATCACTGAGTGTCTTTAAGACAGAGATAGCTAGGTTCTTGATTAATAAGGGGATCAGGGGTTATGGGATGGCAGGAGAATGGGGATGAGAAAAATATCAGCCATGATTGAATGGCGAAGTAGACTCGATGGGCCGAGTGGACTCATTCTGCTTCTATGTCTGTTTAAATAAATAAATTAAAAACACATTCCTTCAGCCCTTAACCTTCACCCCTTCCCACATTTTCCCTATTCATCCATACCAGCCTATGCCACTCCATGCCCTCCAAACCCCAGTGCCCCAATACCAACCTATTGCCAATTCATGCCAACCCATGCCCCCCCACCCCCACCCTTTGACCTTATCCCCTCCATGTCAACTCACCTAGTGTTTCTGAACAGTTCCTTGACAGCGTTGTCACTTCCTTCATAACATTGATGAGATTGACAACTGGACAGTCTTTAACAGTTCCTTGACAGCTGGACAGCTCATTGACAGCTTGACAGTTCCAATGATTTTGTGCGTGGCAAAGGTATAATCAGGTACATGTCCCAAGGGATGCCTTTGCTCTCCCAAAGGGTGTCTTGCCTCTCTAAAATGATGACTTGTTTCTCCCAAAGGTGCCCCATGATCTTATCCTGAGGTGTCCTGGGACTCTATCCAAAGTGGTAGCTTACCTCTCCAAAGGGATCCGCCAAGTTCTTTCCGTCTTAAACTTCACACTCCAGATTCCACACTCCTATTCTTCCAAAGCCCCACTTCGCTGGAGGCAGCTGGTGATTTAAATGGCCAGCTGCCTCCACAAATTGGTTGTACGCAAACCCGGTCAGAGAGCCTGTCTATCGTGGCAAAAGCCCAAGGCTCTCTATCCCTCCATGGGGATGCTGCCTGGCCGGCAGAGTTTTTTCCAACAGTTCTTTCAAATTTATTGATCCTATGATTCTACGCTTGTAAAACATTGTTGTTTTTCTTTAGCTTGTCCAGGAGGTCCTGAAAACCCGTGCAACTCCCATGGTGTTTGTAATGATCAGAACACAGGAAATGGCAAATGCAACTGTTCAGCTGGATTCATTGGCAAGGCTTGTGAGCTTTGTGTGCCTGGGAGATGGGGACCAGAATGTACAGGTAAGATTGAATTGGACAGAAGCCAAGTTACATTTTTATCATTTCTGCTTTGTACACATAATATTTATTCCATTTCTTAATTACAGCTCATAATGTACCTGAGTCGCTGCTTAATTAACCATTTTCTGGGTTTTTTTGGATAGGTCAGCTGTAGATAAAATGTTTCCACTTGTAGGTGAGACCTAATCTAGCGGACATAAATCATAGAATCATAGAGTGGTTACAGCCCAGGTAGAGGCCATTTTCTCAATTGTCAACATGCCCGATCTCCGCGAGAGCATCTCAGCTGATGTCACTGCACCACCATTTCCCAACAGCCCTTGCAAAATATTTCTCTTCAGATAACTAGCCAACTCTCTTTTGAAAGCCTTAATTGAGTCTGTCTCCAGTTTCAGAGAGTGCGTTCCAGATCCTATTCACATGCTGTGTAAAAAAACAAAACATTTTTCCTCATGTTGCTTCTGGTTTTTTTCACCAATCAGTGTTCCTTGGTTCTTGATCCTTCCACCCAATCCTTCCCTATCTAATCTGTCTGCACCTCTTATGATTTTGAACACTTCTATAAATTCTCCTCTCAACCTTCTCTTTTCTAATGAAGGCATACTATCTATCTTCCAATCTATCTACTTTCCTGAAGTGTCTCAGAATAATTCTTGCATATCTTTTCAGCACCTTCTCCCCTCCCTTCACAACTGTAAGCTGAGCTACTGTGATGGTGTTGGTGACTAGTGATGGTGTAGTTGTACTGCCACTAGCCTCATAATCCAGGCCTAGGCTAATGCCCTGGGGACATGTGTTCAAATCCCACCATGGCAGATGGTGGGGAATTTAAATTAAATGAAAATCAGGAATTGAAAGCTAGTCTCAGTAATGCCATGAAACTATCATTGATTGTTGTAAAAACCCGCCTGGTTCATTAATGTCCTTTCGGGAAGGAAATCTGCCGTCCTTACCCAGTCTGGCCTACATGTGACCCCGGACCCACAGCAATGTGGATGATTCTTAGCTGCCCACAGAAATTGCCAAGCAAGTCACTCAGTTCAAGGGACAATTAGGGATGGGCAGCCAGTGGCTCCCACATCCCATGAAAGAATAAAAATAAATAAATCCAATAGGAAATTGAGGAGACATTTCTCTACCTTTTGTTTTCTCTCCCACAAAGAATAGTTAAAGGAAAGCTAGGTAAATACATGAGGGAGAAAGGGATTTGATTTTACTGACAAGTCTTGGAGCAAAGCAATGATGGGAGCTTGCTGTAACGAGAGCATTAAAGGGTGATTTAGACCATTTTCAGTCACCAGATTCTATGTAAATTTAGTTCAGAAAAAATGGTGTGAAATCAAATGGACTTTGCTGCGTTAAACTACAGTGCCAAAAGAAATGTAGCTTCTTTCATTGAAACCTGTGCACCTCCAGATGACACCACTTGAAACTCAGACCTGAAGAAAGCTGTGTAATTAATTAATAATACAGGCAAAGCTATGCCATGTTTTCAGGAATGTAGCTGAATTGTTTTGCGCCCAAGCACCAGAATGTGGGGAAATGGTGAAGTAGTGGTAACATCACTGGGCTAGTGATCCAGTACGCCAGGCAAATGCTCCAGGGACACAGGTTCAAATCCCACCACAGCAGCTGGTGGAATTAGGATTAATAAATCAGGAATATAAAGCTATCCTTGGTAATGGTGACCAAACCTCCATCCATTATCGTATTATGATCCCGGACCAGACCCCAACAGTTTCTAGGATACCCAACAGTTTTATTTAATTTGTAAGACTGTGAGGAAAGAACACTTGCTCCAGGAGTGAGTGCACGAACAGATAGGAATATGAAACATTAAAACAAACTTTATTACTCATACAGTATTCCTAACTTTAACACCATAAAGAAATAACCAACAAATAATGCTTAACATTGACAATGAAACACTAAATCCTAACTGCTATCTTTTATCTCCACTCAAACAAAACCCATCTCAGCCCGAAATCCACTTTTAAATCAAGTTAGCCAACTCAGGAATACTTGCTGTAAAGTGATGGTTTGGATAAACTGCTTTGAGAAAGAGAGATCCTTCGGAAAACCAGCGAGTCGAGTTTTGCCTGTGTCAACTATTGTTTAACTTTTCAGAAACTGCTCTTTTTAACAGAACAGATTTGATAAGCTGCTGGCCTGTACACAGTCAAATCTTTAACTTAACTGAAAGACAAAACTGAAACTCAACACCTAATTGCTTCAACCCCTGGCTCCTCCCATTAACTGCATCATCTTACTAACCCAAACACAATGGGCGGATTCTCCGTTGGCCAAAGTCGGCAAAGACAATTGGGCGGAGAATAGGTTCCGACGCCAAAATCACAGCAGGCACCGATTTGACACCAAGTCGTAATTCTCCATCACCTCGACAGCGGCGCAGATCATTCTGGAACGCACATACAGTAGACTCCATTTGCAAGTCATTAGCGGGCCTGGCACGATATACTCCGGGACCTCCACGATGTTCCGCCTCCGATTGGCCATGTTCCCGATGGTGCAGTTCACTTGTGCTTTTAAAAATCGCGGTGGTTGCTGAGGGAGAGAGAGAGGGTATGGAAAATGTCCAACATCTCCATAGTTTGCTGACAGTTATGCTGTCCGGGGGGCCTCTGCCAGAGCCGAGGGGTGGGGGGCGGGGGGGGGGGGGGGGGTGTAGCGGGGGCTGGCCAGGAGGTATGCTGTTGGTTTGGAGTGGACGGGCACGGAACACCATTGCCGCAGCCGGCAATGTAGCCATACCGCTGCGCACACCGCTAACAGCCCACTGTGAACTTAGTGACACGGGTCGTATAGGTGTCCCCCCCCCTCCCCACCCCAGATGCCCTCTAGCCCCTGTCGACCCTTCAGCTGTACGGGCCGCTCCAGCACAACCAGCGTCATCTTGTTGGCTGCGATGAGTGCGTGCGGGGAGTGTAATGTGTGTGTGCGGCTGCAACTTGTCAGCATTCTGAATGTCAATCATGGACCTGGCGAATCCCGCACCATTTTTTATTGGACTCAATTTTGTTCAAGTGGCACCAGTGCTAGCCCCTTAGTAGTAATAGAATCTGTCCAGGTTCGCCGCCAGTTTTTCTGTGGTGGAAGTCCACAAATTCTGGGTTGGCGTCAACACTTAGTCTCAGAAACGGAGAATCCCGCCCAATGTCTCTAATTATCTACTCCCCAGGGAACCTTCTTCATAAAAATAAAATTCCATCAGCCCACCTTTTACGATGCTTTAATTATCCCGTGTGGCCAAAGTGTCTGTCTTTTGAACCAGGATTTTTTTAAAAAGAATTCCAAAGATTCTCAACTCGCTGGAGTGAAGAAGTTTCTCCTCAGCTTATTTCTAAATGGCCAACCCTTTTATAATGAGATGTAACCCCGGGTTCTAGATTCCTCAGCCAAGGCAATCATTCTCTCAGCACCCGCCCTGTCAACTCGCTTAATAATTTTGTATGTTTCTGTTTGATCACCTCTCATTCTAACTGAATGTCCTTACAGCCTGTGATTGCTCTCAAAATGGAGTGTGCGATGATGGTATTAATGGCGAAGGAATATGTCTCTGCAATGAAGGATGGACTGGAGACCGCTGTGAAACACAATTAGGTATGGCTTAAGTACCACTTGCATTACTCCCAGTGCAGCCATGTGATTCGATTGCTCTGATGCAGTCTAAAAATTTCACAATTCAAGAAACTAGGCTTCTGCTCTATGGACAATCTAAACAGTGCCTTTCATGACATACCATAATATTTCACAGCTAATTCCGCATTTTTTGGAAATAAATATAGACCTTCACCAGGGCCAGCCTCTTTGTTGTGGCCAAAATACCAGAAATGGCTAGAATTTCTAATTCCCATGCCTGAACCTGACATTTGCTATTTTGGCGGGGGCGGGTTTGGGCAGGTCCGGGGTTCATGCATGTGCAACTTATGTAGACAGCTTGCATTTAAATCACCAGCTGCCTTTACTGAAGTGGGATTTTGGAAGAATAGGAGTCTGGAATCTGAACTTCATGAATTCTTTGGATAGCCAAATTACTTTGGAGAATTAGGGTACCCCTTTGGATAGCCCCCCACCCCCGAGAGCGGTAAGGTACCCTTTGGGTGAGGTCGGGCACCCTTTGGGATTGTTTAAAGTGTGTATGACTATGTATTTTCTGTGCACAAACCCACTGGAACTGTCCAGCTGTCAAAGCTGTCAAGGAAGTGTCAAGGCTGTCAAGGAAGTGTCAAAGCTGTCAAGGAAGTCAAGGATATTAGGTTATTTGGCATGGTAAGGGCAAAGGGTGGGTGGCATGAGTTGGTACTAAATTGCCACAAAGTTTAAGGAGTCTTGGGGGTGGGTGGGTAGATTTGGCATAGATTGACATAAGTAGGGCATAGAGAGCATGTGTGGGGGTGAGGAATGTTTCTTGATTAATTTCTTTTTTAGTTAAGCAAAGTGCTTGAGCACAGAGGCAGGCCTTGCGCCCAGCCTGCCGCTGTACCCTCTGCGCTTGTTCCAGGGTCACTTGCCCCCACTCCTATTTCAGCCCACACCCTCCCCCCGACTGAAAATCCAGCCTGTGGGCAGACATTTTTAAAGGTCAGGTTGGCCGAGCAAGGAAATCTCAGGACTCTGTGCACCTACCCCTTGAATGAAAATCTGGGCCATAATTGCTGGTGTAAAGTGGCAAAGTTATTAGTTTGTGCACAGCAACGTCTGACAAAGAGCAAGGTCATAAAGGCCCGATAATTTTTTTTTTTAGTGATGTTGATTAAGGGATGAATATTGGGTGGGGCACTAGGGAGAACTGTCCTGTTCTTGGTAAAAAATTGTGTCATGGGATCTTTAACATCCACCTTCAGACAGCAGATCAAACCGTGATTTAATATCTCACTTGAGAGACAACACCTCCAACAATACAGCACACCCTCAGTACTGCACTGGGAGTGACGCCTTTATAGTTGTGCTCAAGCCTCTGGAATGAGACTGGAACCTACAACCTTCTGAGCTGGGGTCAAGAGAGCCGCCAACTGAGACATAGCTGGCAGAAAATGGCCTCCTTCTGCACTGTATGTTCTATGTTCTATGAAAAGCCTCCATAACAGCATTGTGCACCTGCCTTGGACTCATCATTCACTTAAAAATACTTCGCTGCCTATTTTCAAACTGTTCCTGATCTGCCAACAGCAACCGTTGAATGCCATCACTCTTTATGCTACAGCTCATCCACACAATGACCAAACTCGAATAACTGTTCGACGTTGAATCTTGATTATTTAAAGACAGCAATCTGATTCTTGGCATGCTATTCTATTCTGTTCTCTCTACCATTATTTTACTTTGTTTGGAATGATTGATTGTAAAACTTTACTCGTTTCTGTCCTTGGCCGTGACTTGGAAGTTGATTTTTACGTAAATAAACCTTTGAACTGAACAATTAAGGGGCAATTTAGCGTGGCCAGTCCACCTACCTTGCACATCTTTGGGTTGTGGGGGCAAGACCCATGCAGACACGGGGAGAATGTTCAAACCCCCGACGGACGGTGATCCAGGGCCGGGATCGAACCTGGGACCTTGCCGCCAAGAGGCAGCAGTGCTAACCACTGTGCCACCTTGCCGTCCGATGTCAGTAATGATTCCCCATAAGTGTTACCATTTTCGCTATTGATATTCAACCGTGCATCTCCAAATAATCAACTTTCTCCCTCTTATTCCCTTTTCTCGACCTCCCTTCCCCCATAGAAAATTGTCAGAACTCTGGAGAAACCACTCAATGGCCAAAGATGAACTTTCAACCTGGCATCTCTGGGATACCCCCTATTTCCAGCCAAAATTACAGAGACCCACCTCAAAACAATATTGCCCTGTAATACCATTGTGATTTTTGTTTCCATCCTTTGGCAGCTGTGAAGCCAGTGTGTTCACCTCCTTGCTCGGAAGATGCAATCTGCAAGGGCAACAACACCTGCGAGTGTAAACTGTACTACGAAGGTGATGGAAGGACATGCACGGGTGTGTTAACTTTTTCCTTTTTTGCATTACCAGCAGTAATATGCATGTATGAAATGTGATTAGTGAGCCGCTTTACAATGGCCGAGGGAAGGAGCTAACAGGAAGAAACATAGCATCAGGAGGAGACCATTCAGCCTTCAAAACTATCCACCATTTCATGAGATCATTGCTGATCTGTGACTAACTCCATAAACCTGTGTTACCTCATATCCCTTAATACCTTTGGTTAGAGCTTTGTTTTCCTTGTTAGTTGTTTAATTGTTAAATGATCCTCAGGCCGCATATAAAGTTAAACCCCATGTCCCATTATGTTGCATCGCAAGTTAACAACAATAATGAGATCTTAGTGTTCTGATTCAGGATTAACCCACCAAGGAAGTGACAGGATTAAGAACAGTCCTCGCGAAGTTCAACCAGCATAAACCAGCAATTAGGGATCAAATATTGATTTTGACGGCTAAGATTGCCCATTCCATGAATCCAGCAAAGGCAAGTTAATGACTCTTCATCGGATTCATCTCCTCATTCAGAGAATTTCCAGTGAGATCTTGAAACCCAGAGTTCTGTTTATTACATCTGACTGACTCATCCAGGTTCCAGCAAAACAAAGTTTAAGAAAACTTAGCTTCTCTTCGTTTATTAGCAATAATCTTTCTCTTTATGCTCTGCTGCATGATTGACATGCTAGAAGAGGAAGTATCAATTTATTTTTAGTCGAGACATTGATTAGGACTGCACATTACCTGATGATTCCAGTCTTACCCCTGAAGTTCTTGTTCAATAGCTATCATTATCATGTACACCTATTGGAACACTGGGAAGTAATAGGAGAAATGGATCTGCTCCTATAGAGGTGTGAGTAGTGCCTCTACCTCTGGGCCAGATACTCTGGGTTCACGTATTACTTCAGGACTCGATGGCTACAGAAGATGAATTCATAACGTGGTGGAACAGGTTGATTGTCAGCCTGCAAATGCTTTCAATATGCTTGATGGCAGGCAGTGGAGAGTTACCTGGTCAGCCAATTTGCAGAAGTCAACAACAAACAATGGCAATACTTTGCCAAGTATAATCATGGACCAATCCAATAGAAGTCCATGGATGCCCATGCCCTCTAGGAACATTGTACCTGACAAAGGGGAGCAGCTTCTAGTTTGGTCATTTCTGATGTTGCAGAAGGCCAGTTCTAATAGTGGAGACATTCTATAGGCTCCACTGGTCTATGACTATGAGCGATGTGCTTATTTAAAACATTACATATGGCAAAATCTGCGCTTTTTCCCTCCTTCGATTACTTTGATTTTCACACGACTTCTAAAATTCCCAACCCAGTGCAACCTTTTCTTTAATTTGTTCAAGGGATGTGATCATCAATTGCCGAATCCTTGACTTCCGTCACCAACTCTTTGTGTTGAATTTTACACTGGGGCGGGCTTCCTGCCTCACCCACCTCTGATTGGCTGGCTTGTCCGTCGGTCTGTTTATTTAATTGGTTTGCGGACCAGCCTTCTGGTCCCTTTGGAGAGGTAGTCCCACCTCCGAGAGCTGCTGGCCAATCCAACAACCGGTGGCTCACTGGTCTAAGCAGTGCCATGCGGGCTGGTGACCACCATTGGGACTGCAGACAGCTCGCTGAGGGAGTTGAGCTTTGGTATAACCCAGACAAAGATGAGTCTGGGCTTGCATTAGGACCAGACTGGCAAGTTCCTGTCAGGTGACTCGAGGCTGGTGTGGATTGTATGGGATGGGGTGGAGGGTGTGTGGATGGGAATCATGGTGGGTGGAATACTTTACAGGACCTACAATGGGCACATGATGCTGGATAAGGCAGCACACCCCTTACCCAGCCACCAGGTTTCACATGGGGGAGGTGAGGGGGGTGGAGGGCCGGGTGGGTGGCCTCCATCAGCCTCCTGCACTGGGGATAAAATTCCAGAAGAATTTAAGGACCTCGATTGGCACACGGTTGGGTGGGCCTTCCCCACATCACTGCTGCTGGTAACATAGCAACAGGGGCAAACGGAAGTGAGTAGGTGGTCGCAAACCACTGGCATGGTCCCTAATTTTGCAACCCCTCACCGTCCCACCACACATGCTGCCCCATGGGAGGGTACAGGTGTAAAACCCTGGCCTATGTGGATACTTGACTCAGATTTGGAGCATGTCTCCAGTGTATTCTGTGCCCTTCCATTCAGGACAAGAGGAGCTATGCTCCAGTCAGCAGTACTATTCAATTCTCTGTGATACGACCTTGCTGTTGTTTAATAGTGCTGTGCTGTAAATATTGTTTGATCAGCTTGTCAGGGGAATATGGATGATCAGTGAGGTGAATATCAATGGTGTATATTGTGGTGATATGATCTGCATACTCGTCTGCCATTGGGCCAGAACATCGGCTTACCATTGGCCCTGGTCGGTCATGTGCCTCTCGACCGATTGGCCGAGAGGCTGAGTTAACCACGCCTCTATTAACGAGGTATAAATGCTCAGACGCCTGACGATCGTCCCTTTCCACTGTAGACGATCGCAGAGCTGTGTTCTAGTCAATTAAAGCCAGACTTTGGTAAATCACTCGCCTCGCGTACAATCGATGGTACATCATATATAAAATGGCCGCTGTCGCACTTTGATTGATTCTATTTCTCATGTTGTGATGCAGTTGTTGATCAGTGTGCGCAGAATAATGGCGGCTGTTCAGAATTTGCCAAGTGCTCTCAACAAAATGTAAGTGTCAACTGCAGCTGTGAAAAGGAATATTCCGGAGACGGCTACACATGTGATCCAATTGACCCATGTGCGGATGGGTACAATGGGGACTGTCATGAGCATGCCATCTGCACAGTGATAGGACCAGTAAGTAAAACTCTACCTTGGTATTATTCACTAATAATGTTTAACTGCCATAGCATAAATATGAAATGCACATACGGTCATACGTTATGACAGGCGGAAAGTGAGTGATGCTTGCTCCAGGGCTATAGTTGGTCACAGATCCTCCGAACACTATATGCAATGGTGAATCTAGCTCAGACATGGAAGTGTATGATGGAGGCAGAAGGGGGAAGGAAAAGGTAGTAGGTGCATGGAAACACCATCCAGTTCTTTTCCAAGTCACAAACCACCCCAACTTGGACATATGTTACCTGTTTCTTCATGTACCCAGATCAAAACCAAGGAAACTCCGTCGCTCACCCTCCACACACACACACATACTCCTGCCCACCACAAGTGTGCATGGGTTTCCTCCGGGTGCCACGGTTTCCTCCCACAGTCCAAAGATGTGCAGGTTAGGTGGATTGGCCATGATAAATTGCCCTTAGTGTCCAAAATTGCCCTCTGTGTTGAGTGGGGTTACTGGGTTATGGGATAGGGTGGAGGTGTGGACTTAGGTAGAGTGCTCTTCCCAAGAGACAGTGCAGGCTCGATGGGCCGAATGGCCTCCTTCTGCACATAAATTCTGTGAAATTCGAGCAGCACTGTGGGACTGCCTTCACCACACAAACGGCAGTGGGTCAAGAAGGCGGTTCACCATCATCAAATGATGCCCTGGCTAGTAACACCCATATCCCAGGAATGAATAAAAGGAAGATAGATAGTTTTTTGAAGAATAAAGGGATTAAGGGTTATGGTGTTTGGGCCGGAAAGTGGAGCTGTCCACAAAAGATCAGCCATGATCTCGCTGAATGGCAGAGCAGGCTCAAGGGGCCAGATGGCCTACTCCTGCTCCTAGTTCTTATGTTCTTATGAAAATGTGATCATATTGTCACCAACAAGATGCAATACATAATCAACCTCGCCCAGGAGGTTTGCCTCGGGATGTGGGTTTTGGTGGAAAATCCACATTAAATGCCTTTTCTTTTCAACCCTGTGAAGTCAGCCTGATCAGTCGTTCCTGATTGCTTTCTCTCCATCCTGGTATCATTCTTGTAAATGAGTGCTTTCTGTTGATGTATGCTAAGTGTGTGCCTCCAATTGAAGCAGGTCATACAATACCACTGTGATTAATCATTAACTAACCTAGAATCGTTTTTGCAACAGAATAAACGAAAGTGTACATGCAAAGATAATTATATTGGAGATGGAACTAATTGCACTGTGAAAGAGCTGCTCGTTAATCGATGTCTGCAAGACAACGGAAAGTGTCACGCAGATGCCAACTGTGTTGATCTACATTTTGAGGGTAAATATTATTCTTGTTCGCGTAATAAGAATTACCAATAGAATTATGGCCATTTCTTCTGTTACACTGAGTTTATAACCTCATTCTTTGACATTTTTACCTGACTGGATTCATCCAGATGCCTTCAAAAATATTGAAAACAGACATTTTGACAGTTGCAGGTCATGTCATGGGAATAACCCCACAATGTATTTCTCAATGTATCTTCCAGGACACCATGAACCATGGCAACCCCCTTCCCCCCCCCCCCCCCCCCCCCCACCCCCTGCCCCCCAACCCTCTTGCCCCCAGCCAAAATGTCTGGGGAGTCCGTCCATGATCCCAATGGCTGCCCTGCAACAGTTTAACGCCTCCAGCAGCACCAATTGCTTTAAGGTGAGATCTTTACCTCAGTAGGACACCCTGCCTTAGAGAGCTGCCAGCCAATCGGATGATGAGCAGCTCTGTAGTTCTGTGGCGCCATCCAGGAGCGATGGCCACTGCTGGAACTACAGATAGTCCCAGCGCGCCAAGGATCCCAGGTAAGTGCTGGGATCTTAGTGCAGGGAGTTAGGGATGGAGGACCTATTTGCATCCAATTACCGGGCTGGGCATCACCCCTAAATGAAGAGACTCACTGCCTCACAAACCCTTCCCAGAAGAGAGACCCCTGTCTGGAAGTCCCCCCCCCCCCACCCTCCAGAAGAGAATTCCCTGTCTGGAAGCCCACCCAGAGGAGAGAGAGAGACGCCTTCCTGACAGCTAAACAGCAGTCCAGACAGAGGCAGTGAAAACAATTACTGTTTTAATACTCACCTGGGCAACACACCTGCTGGCTCAGACAGAGAAAGCAGCACCTGTCAATTCCTGGAAAGAGAAAACCAGTCAGCTGGGTTTAAACCTCAGATCTTAGATATGCAAGCCATTCATTTCTCTTTGATATTGATTTTACTAGGCTGTGATTGACAGTTTCTACTCACTACCCAGCTGTCAGCATTGTTCCATTCATCTCCCTTCACGGTTGAGTCACTTCAAAGTAGTCAGCTGTGAACCTAATGCAATGTTTATGAACATCAAGGGCGGGATTTACCGACCAACCCGCCGCGTGGTTTTTGGCAGCTGAGGTGGCCGCCCAGCGGGACTTTCTGGTCCGACCGTGGTCAATGGAATTTCTCATTGACTGCATCCCTCACCGCTGGTAAACCCGTGTGCCATTGGTGGTTCCGGAATATCGTGCCTGCATGAGCAGCCGATACATTCTGCAGCAAGCTTTGATTGACAGCCCCTGGACCACTTCAAACAGAATAAGTTCTGTTAGTATCACAGCTGACCACTTCAAAGTCACTCAACTGTAACAGGAGATGATTGGAACGCGGGAGCGCAAATCAGGTGCAGGTCAGCTCTGGAAGGAGAACACAGGGCTGGTTTCTCCGATTCTGAGTGCTGACACCGGCGTGGGAACGGTGGCCTTTTACGGCTGAAAATAACGGTGCAAAACGGCCACCGATGCCTGTCTGGTGGGGGGCTAGCAGGCACACAGCATAGAACACCCGGCTTCAACTGCTGGTACAGCTGGAGAATTGCCAGGTCCGTGGCTGCGCACGCACACGGTGGCAGCCTGCAGCAGCACGTGGACCCGGCCTGCCAAATAGTGCCACTCTTTGGTCAGGCTCGCCACCCCTGGACCACCCCCGACCAGTGCCCCCAGCCCCTGCCAAAGCGCCCCTGCCCGCAGATCGGCTCTCCCCCCCCCCCCCTCCCCCCCCCCCCCCCCCTCTCCCCGGACTGTGGCAGTGCTGGACTTAGCCCAACAATAAATAGTATGAGAGACCCACGCCTTCAGTAACTCGGCCCATCGGGGGTGAAGCATCCGGGGGGGGGCCTCAGGTAACGTCCTGAGGCCGTCCAGTCGGCGTGCAAGAGTACACTGTTTTGGAGGGGGCGGAGCATTGCAAAAGTGGCGCTTCCCCCGATTTCGGCACCAACATGGATTCTCCGGCCGGACGCGATTTTGGGGTCGGAGAACGGACATACCAGCCCAGTTTCCCAAATGGAGAATCCTGCCCAGTTTCTCCCTCACACTTGATGAACCTTTACTTTTCTCTTCAGACAAAACAGTGGGGGTGTTCCACCTACGATCGAAAATGGGACAGTACAAATTTACCTATTCCGAAGCGCAGCAACAATGCAAAGGAGAGGAAGCAGTATTAGCCACGTACAATCAGCTTGCCTATGCTCAGCAGGTCTGTTTCATCTTTACATGTGTCTTTAAAGCTGACAAATCGAGTAACATACATGGCTGGGTGATTAGCTATGATCATGAAGGACCACAGACACCTCTCTCCATAAGAGAGGGACGGGGTTTGTAGCTTGAGGGACATCACTCCACATCAAGTATGGGGCAAGATAAGAAGACATGAACTTTGGTATTCTTCTGCACCACACATAGTCGTGACCTAACTGATCTCCACTAGAATAGAATAAAATTACTTAGAATAACATACAATTGCATAGGATGTATAGAACAAAAACAGGCCATTTGGCCCAACTGGTCCACGGTGGTGGCTTCTGTCCCCCCCAACTTCATCAAACCCCAGCAGTATATCCTTCTATTCCTTTTACGCATACTTCCCCTGAAATTTATCCATGTTGTTTCTCTCAATTACTCCTTGTGGTAATATTCTGTCTACACCTCCACTGCCTTGGGCTAATAGGCAGCATTATCACAGACCCTCCCACCAGGGTTATCCTTTCTCCCAACCTCTTCCATTGGGCAGAAGGTACAAAAGTCTGAGAACACACACTAACAGAATCAAAAACAGCTTCTTCCCCACTGTTACCAGACTCCTGAATGACCCTCTTATGGACTGAACTGATCTCCCTAAGCATCTTCTCTAGTGTTGTAGCCCTACACTCCGTATGCTTCAGCCGATGTCTATGTCGATGTATTTACATTGTGTATTTATGTATGTCCCATATTTTTTCATGTATGGAACGATCTTCCTGGTCTTACGCAGAACAATACTTTTCACTGTACCTCAGTACACGTGACAATAAATCTAATGTAATGTTATTCCGACAGTAGTATATAAAATAACTTGCTGTTAATGACATTTTGTCAGCAATTGTGACGAAAGCTGTCCATTTCTGCTTCCAGGCGGGCTACCATTTATGTGCGGCTGGTTGGTTGGACAGCCAGAGAGTGTCCTATCCAACCAGCTACTCCAATCCAAACTGTGGCTCTGGACATGTGGGAATAGTAGACTATGGCCCCCGAGTCAATGATAGCGAAACCTGGGATGTTTTCTGCTACCGAATGAAAGGTGAGAAAGGCGTTTCTTCTACCTCCTCTGCAAGCCTTTTGTGTCAGTGATTAAATCTCAGGTGTTGCTCATCTTTTTGCACACAGATGTAAAGTGCGTGTGTAAGAAAGGTTATGTGGGAAATGGCTATTCATGCAATGGGAACCTGCTGCAAGTTCTAACAACCATCGACAAGTTTTCCTCTTTCCTCACAGTGAGTAGCTGTGTTGCATTCTTTGTGTAGAAAAAGATAGCACTTACAGCATAGAAACTGGGCCAAACACAATTCCCATAACCCCCTCTGTTCAAAGTCATATGAAAATCTTCATTGATACAATTTGGGCTCATTGAGACCCAATGGTGCTTTCCATCATGCTTACTCACAACGTGCAGATGCTAATGCTCCACACTTCACCTAACTCAATCAGCCTATCCTACCATTTCTTCATTCCTCTCTGGAATTCTTTTGTTTTGGAGTTGGGAATGATTGGAAAGCTATTGCATAGGGCCAGCACAGACAAGGTGGACTGAACGACCTGACATTTACCAAACACAAGAGATCCCACTGTGAGAGCATGAAATAGTGTGGACACCAAGTATACCACTGTAGAATCCTTTGTTTAAATTATGTGTTTTCACCTTTTGATCATCAGTAAGAAGCAAATTACATCCCAGCACTGCACATTATGGAAGCATATTATGAAATTTATATTATTTACTTCTCCTTGTTGATCTGTGTTAACTATAATGGAAGGAATTGAAGCAAGTTAGCCATTGGCCATTGTAATGCAGTTCTAGGCTATTGTTGAAGACATGAATTTGGTTGTACATGGGATTTCTAAAGTTGTACTGATGAAGGTTGGAAGTTGTGCCTGAAGTACAGTTTTCTTATTTCTAGCACCTTCTCAATTATTCGAACACCACATTGAACGGCAGAAGGTTTGTGGAAGTTCTCACTGATCTGTCGGTCAAAGGCACACTGTTCGTTCCGGTGAATTCTGGGTTCCAAGAAAATGTGGTAAGTGTTTAAAGTGTTTTTATAACCAGCTATAAAGAATTGATATGTGCCGACTGGAGGATTGAGGAGAATCTGCATTCTTTAAACACTTAGGAACTGATTCATATGGATTTGATTTGAAAACTAAGATTCCGGCTTTCCAATTACAGTTAAAAACACCCACATTTAGAACACATGGGTCTTATATTGGCCAAGAAGCAATAATTAATGTTAATTTATATTGACATTAATTTCAATGTTGCCGGATATGGCATTCCACAAATGTTGCATTTATTTTGGACTAAAGAAGGCTATGCTTACTCGCTCATTCACATACAAGAATAAGCCTACTTGAACAAGCAGCAGAACAGTGTGTTGATTGGGAAGATACAATGGGTTAAGCCACTTTGATTGGGAATAGGAAAGAATCCCTGGAGGAACAACATAAGCAGCCATTTGCATTGTTTCTCTAAGAACTCCCCATGATCCCCATAATAGAGGATGGAAGTCTGCAACTCGGAACTGCCCAAGATGTGACACTATTTGCCCATAGAATTGCTTGTTTCTGATCCATCTCAATGCCTTTAAACTCAATAGAGCAACTCAGTCAACCAGGTGGAAGGGTGAAGAAAACCAATTGTCCTTCCCCAATATTCCTCCTTCAATGTATGATATATGAGGCATACAGAGAACATACCACAACTGCATATTTTGCTTTTGTTAGCTGCAGCAGCCTCTATTGCATTTGATGCATTTAATAATGCATTCATTAGAGTCACAGGCAGGGATTTTCCAGCCCTGGTACAGTGGCCCCTCACGTTGGATGCTAGGGGCCAGTAAAATCTCTTCACTTTGGCAGTACTAGCAGATACCACCGGCAGGGAGAGCCAGAAACTCCTGGCCTGGGAGTCATTACGGTACTGAACAAGGTTATTCGGCCCATCAAGTCCATGTCGGAACATTATAGGTAGCAAGAGCCGTTTCTGAAGTCAAAAGTTGACAAAGCTTTTCAAATAATGACTTCTGTTCCCACATACATCCTGTTCTTTTGTTAGAACATTACTTTGTCCAAACAACATATTCTGTTTCACATAGTACAAAGACCCCAGGGCATTTGCTGTTATGCTTCAAGAAAGAATGCAACATAATTATAACTTCAGGTTAGCTGCGCCACGGTGAAAGTTATTAGATATCTCTGTTCACCGGGAAAAGGAAAATGGTTTGTAGCATTGTTTCCTCTAACGTCCCTCCAGTCTGCCCAACCCATTTGATGCACTGAGCAGTCCCTTTAAGATTGATGCATACCCACAAATGCACTCATCTAAAGGGACAACTCCTTGTACGCAATCTGCTTTGCCCTCAGCATAGTGAAATCTGGACTGCTGTATGGCTGGGCATCTGTGCAACGTATAGAGAACTTTGGTCTCTGTTCCACCAATTTTATCTTGCAAGACACTGCTGCTACCAGCACTGGTGATTCTTTCAGGGTTCATTATCACACTGGAGTATCGGAGAGTGGGATATGAACCCTTCACCTTTTCTTTAGATTCATTCCCAGGATGTGGGTGTTGCTGTCAAGGTCAGCGTTCACTGTCCACCCCTACTTGTCCTCAGGAAGGTGGTGTTGGAGCTGCCTTTTGAATACGGATAAGTGCCTTGCAGCTCCAGCAACACTCATGAAACTCAATACCATCCAGGATGAAGCAGCCCGCTTGACTGGCACTCCATCCACAAACATTCACTCCCTCCACCACCAACGAACAGTGACAGCACTGTGTGCCATCTACAAGATGCACTGCAAGAACGCGCCAAGACTCCTTAGGGAACTCCTTCCAAACCCACAACCACTACCATCTAGAAGGACAAGGACAGCAGATGCATGGGATTTACCTGGAAGTACCCATCCAAGTCATTCACCTGACTTGGAAATATATCGCCATTCCTTCACTGTCGCTGAGTCAAAATCCTGTAATTCCATCTCTAAGAACACTGTGGGTGTACCATATAGACTGCAGCGTTCCAAGAATGCCGTTCACCACCACAAGGACTAGGGGTGAACAATAAATGCTTGCTTAGGCAGTGGCACCTATCTCCCTTGAATTAATATTTTAAAAAGCTGTTCAGGGGGCCGTTAAGAGTTAACCACATTGATGTAGGTCTGGAGTCACATTAAAGCAGTCTGGTTAAGGATAAAATATTTTCTTGCCTGAAGAGACAATCAAATGAGTTTTTGCACAGACAACCTTTGCATTCCAGATTGATTTCATATTTCATATTCATATTCATAAGCTGCACTGAACTCATGGCTCCTGATTGTTCACGCAGTTTGGATTATTATTACAATAACATACCCACTATGACCCATTCTATCTCATGGGGACGTGGGAGTGGATTCAGCTGATGAGTGTATTACTAAATGAAGCAAGCTGACAATATCGCTGACAGTCACAGCAACACATTCGTTTATCATTGATCAACACAATTTGCAATTGAGAGAATGCTAATGAATTTCATGTCTCCACACTGCACACATTCAAAATGGCTGCCCCACATTAGGAGAAGCCTATTAATCTTTTGAAGTATTAGAAGCTTATACTTGAAGCTTGGTACAAAGCATGAAATTCAATTTACTTAAATCACATTTTAGAGTTTTTTTTATTCCATGTACTTGATTCAAGTTACTGAAAAAAAAACTAGCTTGATATCAATAGGAATGGAATGTGTAATATTGTTATATTATTCAAATGTTATTTACCAACTATTTTGCTTATTCGCACATGTATACACTAAGCGAAGGCAGTGGCATGATGGGATTGTCACTGGGACCAGAGGTAATGCTCTGGGGGCCAGAGTTCAAATCCCAACACAGCCGATGGTGAAATTTGAATCATTGTCTATTGTTACACTCACCACCATCCTTACTTTGTGTACCAAGCACATAATGTATTGTTACACCAACGTAGTGAGGTAAATATGCACAGTGCAAGATGCAGTATCTATGCTGAGTAGTGTGATTATTTCTGACTTCTGGCACAAGACATAACAGACTGGTGGGAACAGTAATAATATTCACTGGTGAGAAACAATGAGAAGCTATAATTTTCTATCCATTGTCTGTGACCCAACAGTTCACGTCTCCAAGAATTCTAACCAGAATTCCTAATGGATTTTCTATTGTGCGCACACAGTTGTGACCAGAAACTTCCATTTGTTCAGCTTCTGCTCTTGTTGAATATTTTTCCACTTTTTAAAATAATTTATTCTTTGGACATGCGCAGCGCTGGAAGGGCTTGCATTTATTGATGATCCCAAGATACCCAATGAGTGGTCTGATACAACTGTGGCTGGCTTTGCCACTTTAAAGGGCAGTTGGGAGTGAACCATGCTGGTATGGGACAGGGGTCACAGATAAGTAAAAACTGAGTTAGGCAACAGTTTTCTTCTCAAAAGGGAACCAGCTGTGTTTGCAGTCACTTTTTTACTGACAACAGTATTAACGACCAGATTTTATTCAAAACTATTTCAAATTCTCTAACGGCCTTAGGTGGGATTTGAACTCACTAATTATTGGTCAAGATTATTAACACACTAGCATTACCATTGGCGCATATTAAACTCGACCAATCATGTGAGAGGGGATCCAAAGATGGGCACGTTGACTGAAAACTAACAAGTATTTTTTTAAATTCACAGACGTTGTCTGGACGGGATATTGAGTACCACTTTTCTAATCACACTAGCTTCTTGTATCACAAAATGGAAAATGGAACCCTCATCTTGAGCAAGATCGGCCACACCCTGCTCATAACGGTGACGAAAAATACCCTTCCTCCAAGTCCAGAGTTCAATCAGCAGATTGGAAAGCTGGTGAATGAACGACCAATTGTTGCCTGGGACATAGTTGCATCAAATGGAATCATTCATGCTATTGACAAGCCTTTACAAGCACCTCCAGAACCAGTAAGCTTGTGCACAATTTAGTAACCTTGCACCCTTACAAGTAAGGAAAGCACTTCATGTAAAATTAGAAATGTCATTTTTAAAAATATATTCACTCATGGGATGTGTGCGTGGCTAGTTTTAATATTTAACACCTGCTTCCCACCCAGACCTCAACTTTGAAGCCAGCAGGAGGAGTTTGGTTTGTTGGCGGAAGCCTGGGAGGTTATCTTGGTTGGGAAATGTGTATGTGTGAGGGAGGGGGGGGGGGGGGGGGGGGGGGGTGGAGAGAGTGTGTCGATGCACACCCATTACTTGTCTCCTTTTGAAATCGACACCCACCCCAAGGTTTGAGCACCCCCCCCCCCCCCCCAAACCTTGTGTGCTCCCTCGCCACCTGCCCTTCAAATAGTGACCCCCAATTCCATCACCCACAAACACTTGGGCCTCCCCTCACATCCTTTCTGCAAGACCTCGGACTTCCCTGTGTGCTGGGACTTTTATTCTGGCAACTACCTGTAGTCCCATAGCCTTGCCATCATGCCCAGTGGAACAGCTGGGACTGCAGAGCAACTGGCTAACCAGACAGGACTTCCACACAAGCGAAGCAGAGAAGGCCCACACTCAGCCAATTAACACCCCACAGGACATTAAATGACTGCGGGGCATCCCTGATCGGTGGGGGTGTGTTCCCCACCTGACCTCTCCATTGGCACGACAGTAACCCTGTTGTCAGGAAATCTCTGCCCATAGAGGCAGAGAAGGAGGCCATTTAGCCCATCCAGTCCCTGTTATCTCTTCGTAGAACAATCCAGTCAGTCCCATTCCCCCATTCTTTCTTGTAGCCCTGCAAGTTTATTTCCTTCAAGTGCCCATCCTCTTTCCTTTGAAATGGCGGAGCAGGCTCGAGGGGCCAGATGGCCTACTCCTGCTCCTAGTTCTTATGTTCTTATCTCGACTTCCATCACCCTCGTAGGCAGCAAGTTTCAAGTTATTACCACTTCCTGCGTTAGAAGGTTCCTCTTCTCACCCCCTCTTGCATATCTTGCCCCAAATATTAAACCTGTGCCTCCTGGCCTTTGTGCTGTCAATTATTGAGACCAGCTTTCTTTGTCTACCTGTCATCATCTTGCACACCCTTGTCAAATCTCCCCGTAACCTCCTTTTCTCCAAGGAGAACTACCTCATCAGCTCCTCCAACCTCACTTCGTAGCTAAAATCCACCATCCATGGAACCATTCTGGTAAATATCCTCTGCTCCCTCTCAATGACCCCACATCCTTTTCAAAGTGTGGTTACCAGATGTGGGTACATTACTCTAGTTGTGGCCTAACCAGAGTTTTATAAAGATTCAGCAAAGTCTTCATCCTTTTTGTGCTGAATTCCTCTAATTATGAATCTCAAGATCCGACTTGCTGACTGGGATCATTCACATAATTTACACTATCCTCCACCCATTTTGCTGGAGAAATAATCCTGCTCCTATTGGGAGACTTTGCTGTAGTTTTGGGCATGAGGTTACAGGACAGCCATGAATATTTTACAGTAAGAAGTCTTACAACACCAGGTTAAAGTCCAACAGGTTTGTTTCAAACACGAGCTTTCGGAGCACGGCTCCTTCTTCAGGTGAAATCTCACCTGAAGAAGGAGCCGTGCTCCGAAAGCTCGTGTTTGAAACAAACCTGTTGGACTTTAACCTGGTGTTGTAAGACTTCTTACTGTGCTCACCCCAGTCCAACGCCGGCATCTCCACATCATGAATATTTTAGGCATCAAAAGCTGTTAAGACCAGGCTGGCATACGAATGACAAACATTGCTGAGAATTGAACTTTTATTTTCAAAGTCATGAGAAATAATCCCGCTTTTATCGGGATTTATACAAATCCCGATAAAAGAGCTTGCTGTAATTTCAGAAGCTTTGATTTTTAAACTACAAATCCTAACATCAACTCATTGGCTGAAAGCAGTGCCATTAATGACTCAAGTTTCCTGATTTGTTGACGTATTGGAATAACATGAGCCCAGTGATTTGGAAAGGAATTCTTGCCTTCCAGGTGGATTATTCCTAAATTTGAGTACCAAGCCCAGCCATTCGGCCCATTGTCTCATGCTTCATATCCGAGGGGCTAATAAAGGCCAGGTGCTTATTTATTTTAAGTTGCAAGTTGAACGGGTCTTTCACATGTCTCTCCCTCTCTCGAGACCACCCCTGATCTGTACTGAGGCAACAGGAAATCTAAAACAATAAGGAGTCACTTACACAAAGAGTATTAATTTCCCCTGAACTACACACCACCCATTCCCTACCCATCACTTCCACATTCCTGCCCCATTTGAAAACTTCCAGTGTCAGTCAGTGCTGGGATTCATACTCTCTGACAGTATTGAGCATTATAGTCACTTACAGAATTTGGAAACCATTTTCATTGTATCATCATTGGGGGCCGTGCCTTCAGCTGCCTGAGCCCTCCCGTCCCTAAACCCTTCCACTCGCACTCCCCTTCAAGTACCTCCTCTACAAATCTTCCCCTTTAACCAATCGCCAAGTCAACTGTCATAATATCGCCTTAGAAGATTTGGGGTCTAATTGTATCTGATGCTGCTCCGGTGAAGCACCTGAGAAAACGTTTAGTACTTTAAGGAGTTGTATAATACCAAGTTATTGTTATTGCTGACTCACTGTGAAAATCTAATCCTTTTCTGTCTTATCTTCTACTAGGTTAAACCTCATGCTGTTCACACTGGAGCAGGGGTAGGGATTTTCTTCGTCAGTGCCCTAATATTAGCTGCTTTGGCTGTAGCTGTGTATTATTATTACAACCACAGAAGGGGACCCTTCAGCTTCCAGTATTTCAAGGTAACTCATCAGCTATATGAAGACCCTCGGAAACGATTCCTCTTTCTCCTTTAGCTCTTATAATTCTTTCATAGGATATGAGCGTCGCTGGCAAGGCCAGTATTTGTTATCCATCCCTGTTTGCCCTCAAGCGTAGTTAAAAATCAATCACATTGCCTGTGTCCAGAGTCACATGTCGGCCAGACCAGGTAGAGACAGCAGATTTCCTTCCCTAAAGGACATTAATGAACCAGATGGAACATAGGAGCAGGAGTAGGCCATTTGGCCCCTTGAGAGTCTGCTCCTCCATTGTCCATGGTTGATCTTCTACCTCAATACCATCTTCTCACACTTTACCCATATCCATTGATGTCATCAGTATCTAAAAATCTACTGACATTTACTTTGGATGCACTCAATGACTGAGCCTCCACAGTCTTGTGGGGCAGAGAATTCCAAAGATTCACCACACTCTAAGTGAAGAAATTCCTCCTCATCTCGGTCCTAAATGGCCTGCCCCTTATTCTAAGACTGTGTCCCATCGTTCTTAACCCCCCCCCCCCCCCCCCCCCCCCCCCCGCCCTTCCCACCTACCTCACCTGGAAAAACATCCTTCCTGCATCTAATCTGACATATGACACAGGGCCTGACTGAGCCACAATTCGACCAGCTAGCCAAAACGGGCCCGAGGGGAAGTTACGAAACAAAACCAGGTCTCCCATCTGGATTGACCTGTCGTCCCTCTTATTGCACACAGGCCTCTCTGGGAGGCCTGACGTGCCACCACTCTTCCCACCAAATTCAGAAACACGAGATCCAAATAGGTTCTGAGGTGACGGCCCATGGGCAGCTCAGCAGGTGTGGCCCCCATGACAATATGTGAAGTTGAATTGTACGACAATAAAAAAATTGGCAATCGGTGGCATAGTGGTTTTTCAGACTGTTTGTATCTTCTTGAAGGTCTGAACAGTTCTCTCGCCAAAACCATGAGACACAGGGTAGTACGGGGCCATCCTAGTGTGTCAGTCATTGGCTCGGATGAAAACCTGGAAGTCATCATCTGTGAAAGTGATGCAATTGTCAGACACAATGGACTCAGGATGTCCATGAATAACGAAACCCCAGTGCAAGGCATCCACCGTGGCCACCAAAGTTTAAGTCCCCATCTCCTAAATAGACAGCCACTTAGAATGAACATCCACCAAGAAACCCATGAATGAGCCACATAGTCAACATGAACCTGGCCTTTCCCAAGGGTGGAGAGTGGCGATGGAGGCAGGGAATGCTGTTTGACAAGAGTGGCACTGTTGTAATAATTCTTCAATAACTTTATCAATTCCTCGCCACCAGATGTAGTTGCATTCCAACATCTTCGTCTTTTCTGCTGTTGGTGTGCAGTAAGAGGGGTCCCCTGGATAGAGATGGAACGACTACTCATGATTCCCATAAGATCACACTGTCCGTGCAGGTCAATTCATCCTGATGAATAAAATAGGGCACCTCCCCTTTCCCCTCAATTCACAAAGTACTGCATGCTACAGTGGACCCTTTTACCTCATCGCCAGCGTAGTGGCTCGAGACATACATTGGAGGTCTCCAGTAGTTAACAAAGGATTCATTGATGAAAGGCAAAGGCAGAAAAGTAACACACACAAAACTCAATATACTAGGTCTGGTCACTTCAGCTCTGAGTCCACACTGCTGGGGGCTCTGCTCCCAGTGCCCCTTGCAGACTCCCCATTGGCCGGGGTTTGCACACTCCCATGCAATTGGCCCCGAGCCGGTCAAGTGGTCCATCAAGCTGATTTGTAAGTGGGATGGCAGACACTTATTTAAAAACAATCAGTAGTGCCTGGCCTCGCTGCTTAAGGCTTGACCTGCGAGTGAGTGAAGGTTGGAGAATCGGGTCTACAGTATCGCTGCCTTGTACCAGTACATGGAGTCCCCACTATAAGAGCAAGAAGACAATTACTTCTATTAAATAAATAACAATAATGGGAACTCACCAAACACAAATTTCATTCTGCACACAAATTGTTGCACAGAGGAAGACCAATATTCACCGTGGTTCACCCTCTACCATCCTGGTCGTTATAGTGATAATGGAGTTGTTGACCAACTATACCAATCTAACCCTGTCAATTTGACTACACCAATCCAGACATGAGGCAAGGAAGGCACACAATTGTGGAGAGGTTTGAAATTCATACCTCAAAGTTATATTTGTCTCATTTACTAAAACCATCCCTTAGGGCGGCACAGTGGTTATTGTGAGCATTGCTTCCTCACAGCATCAGGGACTGGGGTTCGGTTCTGGCCTCGGGTGACTGTCTGTGAGGTGTTTGCATGTTCTCCCCGTGTCTGCGTGGGTTTCCTTCAGGTGCTCCAATTTTCTCTACAGTCTAGAGATGTGCAGGTTCGGTTGAGTGACCAAGCTAAAATTTCCCATTAGTGTACAAATGTTAGGTGGAGTTATGGGATTGCATGGGGAGGGCCTAGGTGTTGAATACTCTTTCAGAGGGCCGGTGCAGACTCGATGGGCCAAATGGCCTCCTCCTGCACTGTAGGGATTCTATGTTGTGCATCAAATTCTTGGCAAACTGTATATAAGAAGTCTTATCCAATTTGTATTTCAATCATTCAATATTAACTGCTTCCACCTTCTCCCAAGGGAATCTTTTCCATAGTTTGACCACTGAAATATTGTTTCCACCAAATAGTTTTAAATTTACCCCAAGAACACTTCATGTCCTATGGTTTGACTCTTCCGTCTGTTATAAATGTTCGTCAATGCTATTCCAACGTCCCATGACCAACCTCCCTCCTAATTTAGACTGCCCCGAATCATAACATCATCTAAAAAACAAATTGTGATCCATCCTTCCTTCCTTCTGAGAGCAAAGGAAACGCCTGAGATATGCTGGAAATCGGAACTAAAAAACAGAACGTTTGGAAATGCTCAGTCTCTGCAAACAGATGCTGGGCTTGATCCCAAACTGTCAAGGTGACCAGGTGATAAGTAGACTTTGAAGCAGTGAATTTCTGGGAAGGTTCTCCTAAATACTGAAAATAACTTCCAGCATCACATTGTCTTTCTATTTAAAACATTAAAAAACTGTGTTTTTAAAAAAAAATTATTCAGGCATTTGTATAAACAAACCACAAACAGAACGAATGAAAACAGAAGTGAAATTATACAGCGTAATGAATAAACAACACCCACTCCCCCACCTGCCTTACCCCCTCCTCCCGTCCTGCCTTCCCCTTTTAACCCCTTTAATCCCCCCCTCCTCCCCTCTCCCTCTGCTGACCCCTCAATCCTCCTTAAATAACTCAATGAACGGCTTCCACGTCCGAGCGAACCAATCAACTGACCCCCCTCAAGATGATAAAAGCAAATTACCGGGTGCTGGAATCTGAAACCGAGAGAGAAAATGCTGGAAAATCTCAGCAGGTTAAGATGATGGAAGACAAAGGGTCTGTTCTGTCATCTGGACTCGAAACGTTAGCTCTTTCCTCTCCCTACAGATGCTGCCAGACCTTCTGAGATTTTCCAGCATTTTCTCTTTGGTTTCAGATTCCAGCATCCGCAGTAATTTGCTTTTATCCTCTGCTCCATTCTGTCAGTTTTTGCTTTGAGCGGCTCTACCACCTTAGCCAGGTCCTCCGGGGCTTCCCTGCTCTGTTGGCTCAACATCTCATTGAAAAAGTCCACCGACTACTCTGTTGGCCACTGGTTGGACAGAACAGGCCCTTTGTCCTCCATCACCTTAACCTGTGGCGCATTTCGAAGACTCTCCTGCTCCACCAGCTCTCTTCTCCTCCCACTGCTCGTTCGTGGGTCCACCCACCCCACAAGTCCCGAATGACGTGCTTTCTAGGTGAATTGGACATTCTGACTTCTCCCTGTGTATCTGAACAGGCGCCGGAGTTTGGCCGCTACGGGATTTTCACAGTAACTTCATTGCAGTGTTAATGTAAGCTTACTTGTGACAATAATAAAGATTATTATTATTAGGAGTTACACTTTCTCCTGGCACTCCTACACCTCGTTCCATCCAAAATTCCATCCATTAAAAAACTGTTATTTTCGATGAATTGAGATAACAGCCACCAACAGAAATTACTTTTTATTTTACATTATAAGTCTCAAGCATGAGGGCAGCATGGTGGTGCAGTGGTTGGCACTGTAGCTTCACGGCGCTGAGGTCCCAGGTTCGATCCCGGCTCTGGGTCACTGTCCGTGTGGAGTTTGCACATTCTCCCAGTGTTTGCGTGGGTTTCGCCCCCACAACCCAAAAGAAGTGCAGGGTAGGTGTATTGGCCAGGCTAAATTGGCCCTTAATTGGAAAAATGAATTGGGTACTCTAAATTTTTTTAAAAATAAGTCTCACGCATGGGACAGGCTTAGTTAACTTAATGGTCTGTTAGGTGCAATTCCCTGAGTAGCCTGAGGATTGGGGATGTTTTGTAGTTCACCAAGTCATGGATAGCTACAGAATAGCTGAGATGCATAATACAATACAATGCTCCTGTCCTTCTCGAGCAGTGTCATCCTTTTTTTCTTTCATGGGTCGTGGGCATCATTGACAAGGCCAACATTTGTTGCCCATCCCTAATATGCCCAATATACTGGGAGAAGGGTCACAGGAAAGTCTAGCCAGCTTTTGTTTGAGGTATTTGAAATGTTTTCCAATTTACCTCTACAGTCCGATGAAGGGGAAGGCGTTTCCACATTTGACGACTCAACTCCCAGCAGGTTCAGTAACCCGATGTACAACAAGTTCACGTCCTCCACAGACAGCGGTGAAGACCCTTTCTGTGTAAGTTACAAAGACGCGCAGTTGGCAGTGATTCGGGTAGAGTTGAAAGTATCACCCTGTCATCTTGTTAACATCTAAGAGCATGTAAACATTTAAAAGTCACTATGTAATGTAGGAAACAGGGCTGTCAATTTGTGTACAGCAAGACTCCACAAACAGCAGTGTGATAATGACCAGGCAATCTGTTTTAGTATTGTTTACTGAGGGATAAATATTTACCAAGATCTCCAAAATAGTGCCACAAGGTCTTTTGCATCCACCTGTTTGAGGTGGGGTGGAATGGGGCACCCTGTTGATGACTGGTTGATCAGACTTAGGTGGACCCATCATAGACTCGGAGTCTGTACCCTATTGGATAGATTGGTTAAGTAGTAGACAAGCTTACCAATGCAATGTGCCATTTTGGCAGCACCCATTACCGCAGCCTCGGAATTTAGAAGTCGTTCGGACTTTCCAACCTGTTCCCCGTTCTTTTGGTGCTTGATAAGTATAGTGTACCTGGACTTCCACCTATCTCGGTTGCACCATAGATTGGTTTTGTGAAGTATGGTGGTGAATTTCCATGCATATTAGATATAAATACATTTGGGCAGCACGGTAGCCTTGTGGATAGAACAATTGCTTTACAGCTCCAGGGTCCCAGGTTCAATTCCAGCTTGGGTCACTGTCTGTGTGGAGTCTGCACATCCTCCCCGTGTCTGCGTGGGTTTCCTCCGGATGCTCCGGTTTCCTCCCACAGTCCAAAGATGTGCAGGTTAGGTGGATTGGCCATGATAAATTGCCCTTAGTGTCCAAAATTGCCCTTAGTGTTGGGTGGGGTTGTTGGGTTATGGGGATGGGTTGGAGGTGTTGACCTTGGGTGGGGTGCTCTTTCCAAGAGCCGGTGCAGACTCAATGGTCCGAATGCCTCCTTCTGCACTGTAAATTCTATGAAATAAGAGTAATACGAACAGTATTAACTGCAGTTATTTTGCCTATCCATGGCACCATGAATAGGTTGCTGCTGCTACGAGGTAGAGGAAGCATTACAGAACCTGATGGTCTTTTCTCATGACTATTTTGTACATGATATGCATTTTCAGAGTGTATTGTGGGATAAAGGATCTACATGATATGCATTTTTAGTCTACCACTTACACATCCTGACCTTGCTTCTAATAACTAAAAGTAAAACCATTAATAAAGGCTCCTCTGCTGATAATCTGTTAATTCTGGAACTGGACAATAGAATTCAGAAAGGTTTCAGGCTCAATCCACAATCTCCTCAGGGTAGGTGGATCTGAGGCATTGAGGCTTTAAAAACAAAGGGTCATCTGAACTCGAAACATTAGCTCGTTTGTCTCCTTACAGATGCTGCCAGGCCTGCTGAGATTTTCCAGCATTTTCTCTTTTGGTTTCAGATTCCAGCATCCACAATAATTTGCTTTTATTGTGCTAATGTCACTGCACTAATAATCCAGAAACCCAGGTTAACACCCAAGGACATGGGTTCAAATTTAATACAAATCTGGAGATGAAAACTAGTCTTAGTAATAGTGATCATGAAACTATCACTGATTGTTGTAAAACCCCATCTGGTTCACGAATGTTCTTTTAGGAAAGGAAATCTGCCGTCCTTTGGGTGGTCTGCCCTACATTTCACTCCAGACCCACAGAAATGTGGTTGACTCTTAAATGCCCTCTGAAATGGCTGAACAAGCCACTCAATTCAAGGGCAATTAGAAATGAGCAACAAATGCTGGCCTTGTTAGCGAAGCCAACATCCAATGAAAAGAATAAAACAAAAACTAATTTTGTCAATTATTTCCACTGCAACACACAAAGCCAGTCTAACAGAGCATTTCTGTTTTAAATTCTGAAATCTGAAGAGTTTTGGTACAGTGAACAGGGAAAGTCTGAATTCTCCAGTTGGTTACTGATAATTATCACTGGCAGTGAGGCCAGAGGTTAGGAGGAAGCTTTCTACACTGAAGGTTTTTTGGAACGTGGTTACTGGAAGTGACTGAGGTGGGGACCAATGACCATAGGGCTGGATGTTTAGGCAGCACCCGCCGCAGATCGCCACGGACAGGACGGGGACCATGTAAAGGTCCGTTGACCTCAGCGGGAATTTCCGGTGTGACCACAAAGTCCTGCCCAAGAGAAGTTACGGTGGAGAAAGAGGCCATTCAGCCCATCATATCTGCACCAGCCAAAAAGAGAAAAAATAAATGATCTGTTAATTTTAATCCAATTTTTAAGCACCTGGTGCATAGCCTTGCCAGTTACAGCACTTAAGATGCAGATCTAGGTACATTTTATTTGAGTTGAGTGTCTCAGCCTCAACCACCAACTTAGGTAGTGAATCTCAGATACCCATGACCCTCTGGGTGAAAATGTTTTTACCACGGATCCATTCTAATCCTTCTATGTCCCCATGTAATTGATCCATGTGCTAGGGGCAACAGGTCTTTCCTGTCCCTCCCGTTTATGCCCCTCATAATTTTGAACACCACAATTAGGTCATCCTTTCGTCTCTACTTTTCTAAGGAAAACAACCCTAGCCTATCCAATCTCTCCTCCGAGATGCAATTTTCAAAGCCTGGCAACTGGTAGATCTCCTCCGTCCTCCCTCCAGAGTAATTAGGTCCTTTCTGTAATGTGGTGACCAGAACTCAACACAGAACTCCAGCTGTGGCCTAACCGGAATTTATACGGTTCCATCATCAATCACATCCTTTTTTATTCAATAATGGAAATCATTCCATTTGTTATCTTGACCACCTCAACGCAAAATTGTCCAACTATCTGAAACAGGTGCATGGCAGCAAGATTAGTCATGTAGGTCCAGAAAAGTGCCACAAGCAATAGCTTTGTCTGATATTAACTTCTATGACAGTATGTTTATCTTAAGAAGGGACTGAGTATTCCAGTGCTAAGCATGCAAAATTTCAGTACAATTTGTACCCAAGTTTGATCCATTGAATTCCAGCATCATTGTTAGGATGATCTCAGTTTTTACCTGTCTAGATACAGATGCTTCAACACCATCATAACGTGTGAAGTATGTTACCCAGTACTGTGTTATATAATGTGCAGCATAGAAACAGCCCATTTGGCCCTCCTGGTGTATACTAGTGTCTTTGTTCTATACGAACCTCCACTCACTTGATTTATTCTAACCATATCAATGTGGCCCAATCCTTTCTCCTTTGCGTACTTACACAACTTCTATGCATCTAATCACTACAACCACTCCTTATGGCAACAACTTCCGGTGAGAAAAGGTTCTCGTGGATTCCTTATTAGATTTATAAGTGACTTTCTCTTAACTCTATCCTCTAGTTTTGGACAGTCCTACATGTTGTCTTTGTGTCCAAAAACTATGAAGGGATTTGATAAAGTAAAGACTATCATATCCCCCCTCTGCCTTCGCTTTTCAGTCTTTTCTGATTGTTAGAACCTCACGATTGAATACAGACAAATGATTTCGAAATTTGCAGCTTGCAGTGTTTGGGCAATTTCTGTCGCCTTTTTTTTTAGAAACAAGGATACCCATGCTCCTCTGCAAATAGCCCGGTGGGATCATTAGGCTCTGTCTGAGAGGAGGCAGACTTTAATGTCTCCTCCTAAAGACTGACCCGATGTGTTGGTCTAGATTATGGGAAGAACACAAACTTAATTGACCGGCTGACTCAGAATGAGAGTGTGCGCCCCACTGATCCACGGCTGATATCTATTACTGTCCTGGAATGAGCAAAGCTAAAGGTCATGTGGGGATCGGGCTACAGTTGATAATTTACTTGCAGTAATCACCTGTTTAATTTTCCACAGGATGACCATCGCCTGGCAACAGATAATGATCACGAACAATAGCAACACTGTCAACATTCTGTGTGTATGTTATTAGCAAAGAAATTATGAACACTAAAGATTTGGTGGTCATTGCAAGTTCTCTTGAGTGGTACAGCATTGTGATCCATTTTGACTGGACTAGGAAACCTACAGGGCTAGAAAGGTTAACCATCCAATGGTGGATCATTTAAAATTAAATCTATATCTTACACACATTATACTCTTCTTTAAAGAAACAACCAAATTAACTGGGAGTAGTGACTTTAAGATTGTAATATTTAACAGAATATCTTAATCTATTAAAGTGGAGGTATTCAAGCAAAAAATGTCTAAAAGTTCATGCCAGCGAGAAACCTTTGGAAAATATTGTCTAAAGATATATTTGGCCAATTGTTTTGATTTTGAGTTAGAAACCTCAGATACATCTTTAAATAAGGACATCTATTTTCCCCTCTGTTTAAAAATAGAAAAATGTTCGAAAGACGTGAAGGACGTCTGGTGTAACCAAGACAATCCTTCTGGAGTTAAACACCAATCTCCCAGATACGGCTTTGAGAAAACAATCAGAAAAATAATTGGGGCAATAAATAACATTTTTTCCCACTTTTTCAATCCTTATGTTCATTAGAATGAATAAAATGTTGCTGGTGGTGAAAAAGTTTCTTGAAACTGACAATTCAAGAATCATACAATCTGGTAACAAAGAAACTGCTCATTTTCCAATTGGTGCAGGAGGAGGTTGTATCGCAAGATTGACATGTTAGGCGACCAATAGCAGGAGTGTGAGATCATGTGATGGAACCTCCACAAATGAACCCACGCTCTGCTGGCAACACCCGCACCTGAACTTGCTCTCATGAAGCATATCCAAAGCTGGCCATGCCATCATCTGCTGGAGGTTTTAATTTGTACGCGAAATGCTATTGAAAATGTCTTTCTTTTAAATATTGTTTGTCAATTTGTTCATGGGCGAAGAGTGCATTCCGGATATTCCACTGAAGGGTTACTGGTGAAGGGAAAAAAGTAGTTGTCATTCTCTTTGTGTTAAAGCATGAGCTGTGGTGAAAATGCTGAATGGAATACAAATGCCAGTTAATTCATGGGAAGGCAACAGACAGGGGGGGAAAAAAACATTCTTTGCTCAATGCATATTTTGAAGACTGTTTCCAATTGCACCCTGCAAACTTGAGAGATTTTCCAAGCAGTATTGTACCAACCACTAGTAAACAGACAAAGTTGATTTTAAAAGGTACTGTAGTCCTCTCCATTGTTCTGGTCCTCAGCCATATCCTTTATTATTGTCACAGCATACAGAAAAACACACATCAAATATTTGTAAAAACTACGTTATAGGGACACACCAAACTACAAACAATTGGACTTCATGGTTTACAGAACTCCTTTCCTAGCAAAGGTCAGGATCACGTTGAAACTTCACTTGTTCTTTGAAACAATGCAACCCTTTACTGCAGTGAAAATTGCAAAGCAGCACTTTGGGGAAATAAAAAAAATAGGTCTTTAATTATCTGCAATTAACTTGGCGCAGGGAAGCATAACTGATTTTGTACGATGTTTAAAACTAAAGAAATAGTTTTAGTTTCTTCGATTTCATTGCATAACCCCTGATTAAGTTATTTGAATATAAATTCCAAGTTTCTTCCATAGTTAGAATATATTTATCTCGTGTAAACAACAAACATGCTTGATCATCTCAAATCCTGTAACCTTTTCTTCATAAAGCACACCTACACAATTACAAAAATAAAGACCCATAATTAAAAAATGTCAAACAGTTTTAGTGTTGAATAATCTGATTTTCATCTTACAGTTTAAAAAACAGCACAATTAGAATTCCTTCAAGGTGCCAAGTTAAGATCATCTTGATCAGAATGCATTTGGGGAGCTGAAAATTGAATATATTGGATTATTCCATTCACTAGATTCTAGAATTCTCAATTGAGACCTTTCATTGCCAAAATCGATTTTCAATTCAATTGCGAATGAGGTTAGAGTTTTGTGGGAAATGTTCAAATCTGCAGGTTTAAATTTCCCTGATCTGCAATAGTGATACAGTTCAAAATCATAGGTGGAGTGCCCCAAGGACATACATGCAGTTCATCATGAAATACAAGATCAAAGCACGCGATTCTCTGTCCAGTGACATTAATGGACAAAGACTGCCTGCCTCTGAATGCAAGGTCCCAGTGGAGACGCAAGATATTTGGAAAAACAGTTTCACCTCACACGCATTTCCCCCCCCCGATCTATAAATGCTTCTACCAACAAACAATCAGAAGTTTCAGCGGGAAACAAATCACACGAAACAAAGAAAAAATACAAAATTAAATAAGATTATTTCTCCCATCAACTAAACACTCCAGTCGTTGCACTGCCCACTGGGCATGGAAGGCTTTTAACACTTTTTCTGCATTTAACGCATTACTGCATTTAACGCATTTAGTGCAGTAGCAAAAAACTTACCAATAGAATTGGTTAAAACCCTTCGGGATTCGGATTCAGATCCAGCCTGAACAATTACAAATTTCAGAGCCCTGAAAGTCTCCCCTCTCAGCCAACTGGAAGAGACCCGAGGACAAAACTATCACTAGTTAAACAATCAGGACGATGGAAATCTGGCAGAAGGAGTAACAGCGATATCTCGCTGGTTTGGGAGAAGGTGCACATATTGGCGAATGGCTGATCATTTTCAACATAGCTATGGGTCTTCAGTTATGCGGTGAGCCTAGAGAAATTAAAAACATCCTCCTTAAATAGAACAGATTAAGATGAGATTTAATAGAGAGGGTTAAAACTATTAGAAGTTTTGATAAAATAAGCGGGAAGATTTTCTGGCAGGTAGGTCACGGATTTAAGAAAATTGACAAAAGAACCAGATGGGAGATGTTTTTTTAAAAATGCCACTTATTCCGATTTGGAATGCACTGCTTGGAAAGGTGATCATGATGTGGAGATGCCGGCGTTGGACTGGGGTGAGCACAGTAAGAAGTCTTACAACACCAGGTTAAAGTCCAACAGGTTTGTTTCAAACACGAGCTTTCGGAGCACGGCTCCTTCTTCACCTGGGAGATGCCGGCGTTGGACTGGGGTGAGCACAGTAAGAAGTCTTACAACACCAGGTTAAAGTCCAACAGGTTTGTTTCAAACACGAGCTTTCGGAGCACGGCTCCTTCTTCACCTGAAGAAGGAGCCGTGCTCCGAAAGCTCGTGTTTGAAACAAACCTGTTGGACTTTAACCTGGTGTTGTAAGACTTCTTACTGGAAAGGTGATGGCAGTAGTTTCACAAGTAACATCAGGTACTTCGGAAGCACATTCATCAAATATACTTAAATATTTCTCTCAAAGGGTAGGGTGTGGGTCTAATTTGTTCAGAGATGTACCAGTACAATGAGTCAAAAGGCCACTTCCTTGTGCTGAATGATTCTATGAAATTGTTATGTCAATTTTTAGGTCTCGAAATTTACACCTTATTTCTCAAAGCATTTCTTTAGAATATAGATACTAATGTTACTGTTACATTTTAATATTTATACCAATGATGAGCAACATTGTAAGCAAAACATTTCATAACATCCGGGTTCCCCAGCTTCGCATTTAGGGGGTACCCCTATGATGTGCTGGGAATCCCTCTAGGCAGTTCCCATGTGAGGGTTTATCCGGTCACTGCTCTCTGGACAATGGAGCTGGGCTGGGAACCATCCAACAGAAGCAATTTAAATTGGTTTTGCCTGTTTTACCCTGGCAGGTACTCTCAAAAAGAGTTAGAAGGGCGGAAAAAATATATTTCTAACTCCAGAGTAACACCATAATCCAGCTACGCACGGGACACCCCAAACAATTACTGCACCGAGGGGAACAACAACACCCAACCCTACCCAAAACTCTCTCTCTCCCCCCCCATCCCAGTGTGACTCGATCCAATTCCCCCCCCAACCTCCCGTGACAATACGCGATTTTCTTTTTTTTTCAGTGCCAGGGCAGCACCCTGGCCAAAAGGCATGCAGCTGGGGGCCTCCGATCCCCTTGGGGATTCCCACAAGTGCCGTTTGTCTGGTTCCCGTTTGTGGAGACCAGTACGAACCTCGAGGTCCCAGAGGCGAAGGGATTAAATCCCAAAGTCTCAGGTACCTTGAAAATCTGCACATTAGAGTAAGGCTTACTGCTTCATTCTAATATGCAGACTTGCCTATATGTGATCCCGCCCATTGTTGTCTCCTGGCAACATTTCGCGAGATTGCGTTGAATTTTCCGAGGCGTTGCGAGACGGATAGTTCCCGGGAGCGCTCCCTTCACAGGTTTCACTGACCATGTTGCGCCGCAGCGAGATGCTTTTCCGGCGCAGCGTGGCCGGACGATCGCGCCCAATGTCTCACATTGGCAGATACCAAGATGTTAATGTGCCAGTTTTCCATCCCAGCTCATGCTTCGACTCTAGCGTACCTTACCCTGTCACGCTTACCAGCAAGCCTCACTTAGTGGCACAGCTTTCAATGTCTGTATCCGTCCTTCCCTAACCCTCTTCACCGTACGACTTCCCTCCTCACTTTCAATTATATTTTCAATCAACTCTCCCAATAGTGTTCAGTCTAATGTCTCAGATGCTAATTTTTTTTCTGCATTTGCTCAGGAAATTATAGAGCATTTTATAAATTTATTCTTGCATGGGATGTTGCCCATTCTGCCCATCCCTGATTGTCCTTGAACTGAGTGACTTCAGAGTGAAGTCAAGTCAACCACATTGCTGTGGGTCTGAAGTCACATGTAGGCAGATTTCCTTCCCTGAAGAGCATTAATGAAATAGATGGGCTTTTAACTGCAAGTGATTATACTTTCATTACCGAGACTAGCTTTCAATTCCAGATTTTTAAATTTATTTCATTGAATTTTTAAGTCCACTAACTTTGATAGTGGGATTTGAATAAACATCTCCAGAGTATTAACCAGGGCCTCTTGAGTTATTAACCAGTGATATTACCACCACACCGTCTCATCTCCCCATCTACATTTATGCAAATCTAGCCAACAATGTCATACAAAACTTACATATGTGTAAACATGAATGACTCTACAGTACTATCTAACTAGAAATTGGCAAAGATGTCCTTCTGAAGAATTTGCCAAAATTGCACTGGCGCACATGTGACTAGCACACTTTAGAGTTAATATTGAGAGTGGATGTTGTGTGTGACCTGCCCTCAAGTCAGTCTTTATATTCACTATGTGTTTGCATAAATAGTTCTCCAATTAAGCACATCTCCTGTCTGTACATTTTAAGTGACCTCAATTCTCCACAGTACTAGCATAAACCATCCTGCTCCATGATGAACCCAGCACACTGGGAGGGATACCCAGGCACTTTCACTTCCAAATCCCAGTAGTTCTCCACTTCCCCCTTGCCAATCTTTGCCCGAGACTCAACACAACAGACATTGAGGCATGCAAATACATGGAGCTGGGCAATGGGACAAACCAACCCATTACCCAAGCAACCCCAACTACCCAGACCCTCATTTCACTCATCAGAAATTACATTTTGGCGGCAACTTCTCACTCTCACCTCGGAAGACGACACAAAAGCTTAGCTGATCACACACTCTAGCAATGTTCAACTATTGCTTACCACTACAGCCACTGAAAGCCCAGATACAATAAGAGACTTACAAAAAGATTAAAGCAAAGTTCTGAACTGTTTGTATTAAGCCGATGCATTTGAATCGGTTGAGAATGCCTTTGCAGTGGTTCATTTAATCTGAGCCTCTCCTTCGATGTATGGGTATTTGGATGTGCTGGCACAGTTCTGGTCTGACCAGAGCGAGGCTTCATGCTGCAGTGGCGTCCTCCGAGGGTAGAAAGTATTATGCAGATTGTAGTTCAAGATGCAGCTCAGGGACGCCATGTATATATCTGCAAAGCGCGAGAGACGGCGCGAGAAGTAGGTAGGATTGTGGTGGGTTCGGAAAATACTCCCAAACTGCGGGTTAAAGATGGTCTTGGTCAGTTCTCTGAAATATCAAAGTAAAGGAGTCGTCAGTATACAAAACATAAATTAATAGATTTAATTTTTAAAAAAATATAAATTTAGAGTACCCAATTCATTTTTTCCAATTAAGGGGCAATTTAGCATGGCCAATCCACCTAACCTGCACACCTTTTTTTTTTGGGTTGTGGGGGCGAAACCCACGCAAACACGGGGAGAATGTGCAAACTCCACATGGACAGTGATCCAGAGCCGGGATCGAACCTGGGACCTCGGCGCCGTGAAGCAGCAGGGCTAACCCACTGCGCCACCGTGCTGCCCAATTAATAGATTTCTTAATATAACTCAAACCAAGAAGCAACTTGGGATACAAAATACCTTTGACTTGACAGCACCTATTGTAAAAGAGGCTCGCCCCAACATTAGAAATGCATGGTCTAATCCAGGGATTGTCAAACTCGGGGGTGCGACCCGCAGGCGGGTGTCGGGGAGCCGTCCGTAGTGGTGTTCCCGATCGTGCACATCAGCGCGCAACAGCCGTCTGTTAATAACGTTGGCTGCAAGCGTCCTTCAAAATGTAAAAAAACAATGCAGCCGCACTGCGCATGCGTGCCAGATCATCGGCACGCATGTATAAAACCATGTTCATGCGCACTGATGATCGAGCACACATGTGCAGTGCAGCCGCTTTTTTTTTCAAACGGTCGCAGCTTTTTGTTTTACAAGTTCGTAGGGGTTTTATTCATTTAATTTTTTTTTACAAGTTCGGGGGGGTTTTATTTGATAAAATGTTACAGGAAAAAAGTGCAGAACTTTGGATAGGTGGAGACTCCATACTTTCCGACACCGGAAGGCTTCACCTTCATCCAACAGGTTCCATTGGAGGAGCGTGTATGAGGTCAAAGGGACCCAAAACCATTTCCTCCATTTTTGTCAGCAGCAAACAAGGTAAGAGAAAATGGTGGGTCACTCAGGTCGGGTCCCGAAGGTTGGCTGGTTGGTATAATTAGGTCCCCGGAAAAAGAGTTTGAAGAACACTGGTCTAATCTTCTTCCTTATTATTAATACCTCCCCCCCCCCCCCCCCCCCCCCCCCCAACCAAACTCCAACCCCTACCTCACCCAAGAAAGACGGTTCAAGTTCCATTCCAGAGACTTAAGCACAAGTACTGAGGGAGTGCTGCACTGTCTTTCAGATTAGGCATTAACTCAAACCCCATCCGCCCTCTCAGATAGGATACTATGGCACTAATAATAATAATAATTTTTTATTGTCACAAGTATGAAGTTACTGTGAAGAACAAGGACAATCGCTTCAGACACCTGACTAATGTTTACTATCCGGTTATTATTTTCATTGCTAAGCACAAATTGGTGTGTTTCTAATGAGCGATAGTGCAAGAGCACAAGTGACGAGGAGAAGAAATGAAGGCAGGATAACAGTAAGCTGTGAGGTGCCTCACAGTTAAACAGTCTGGTGCTGTTACGTTGCTGGGCTCATGAACTGAAAATTCCACCAAAACAACAGAGGAATCTAGATTCAATTAACATTTTCAAAATCTGGAATTAAAAAGCTAGCAACGGTTATGGTGGCCACAAAACTACTGGACTGCCATAAAGACACATCTGGTTCACTAATGTCCTTTAGGTAATGAAGTCTGCCATGCTTACCCAATCTGGCTTATTTGTGACTCCAGACCCACAGCAATGTGGTTGGCTCTTAACTGCCCTCTGAAATGGCCCAGACATTCAGCTGTATTCATGAAGGTGGCTCACCACCAGCTTCTCGGGGGGGGGGGGGAATATATGCTGCCCTCGGCAGTGATGCCCATAGCCCATGAATGAAAAAGAATGGCCACTTGGGTACCATACAACTGTCTGTGCCCATGCATTCTGTGCAAGTGGCATCATCTTCAGGGCAGCATAGGAGGAAAAGATATTGGGAATCTTATTATAACAGAGGTTTCTATGTGTATGATATTGAAATGAAAATCGCTTATTTTCACAAGTAGGCTTCAAATGAAGTTACTGCGAAAAGCCCCTAGTCGCCACATTCCGGCGCCTGTTTAGGGAGACTGGTACGGGACCTCCTCCACGGGGAGGCTGGTACGTAATCTCTCTCATAAAAGATTTACAACAGATTTAAATGCATTTAAGTAAACAGTGTTTAGTAACAGGCTATAAACATACGTGTTCATAGCAGTAGTATAATCAGCTCAATCTGTGTGTGAATGATGGTGATACAGACTCACTTGTATGGTGGTTATTACCTTAACTCGTTTCTCTCTTTGATCCATTCTTGCAACACCATCCGAGACTCTGCATCGTCATAAATCTAAAACAATAAAAAAAACAGTTCACCAAATGTCAACAAGATGTATGTGAATGTGCGCTAGGGGTAGGTTAGCGAAACAAAATTACAACTTGTTTAAACACTGGTGTCGATCGTCACACCCTATATGATGGAGATAAGTTTTAAGTTTCACTTCTGTGAAAAAAGCGAGCAAGGTCATCTCTCAGACATCAGAAATGAGAGCTGATGCTAGAAAGCTCCTCTCAATAATCCTACATCTGCACATTACCTCATGATGAGAAACTTATGTTGGTTGAGGAAAATCTAATGGCTGGAGTGTGGCATCTTGTGGCATGTCCTATTAGATTGGTGCTTACTGATCGGTGTTCTTTTATATCTTTCAACCAGGTTTAGTCTGCCCAGGAATCTATCTTACCAAATCTCAGTTGGTTTTCTTTCCTTCTAAACTGGGCAGGTCAGTTTCTATTTCTATTTCCCTTACACCAGTAAGTTGCTGAAAGTGTGAGTTGGTAACAGAGCAGTGGGGGAAATTGGCACCTAGGTCCTTGCTAAACCATGGAACAGAGTATCCCCATAACCACTGATATTTAAAGAGTTGAGAATTAGATACCAAAAGGGCTGAGAAGGAAGGTGGACTGGAGTGAGTGGATTCACAGTCAAATCAGGTGTAGAAAGGGGGAAGGAAAAACTGGGCATGGGATTCTCCGTTTGGGAGTCTAAGTATTCCTGCTATGAATCGTAGCAAGGTCACGCTGCCGCAGGAGCGGCGCCCAGATGAAAGTCTCATTCCTTAACCATGCAAATCTATGCATGGTGGAGAGGTTGCTGGATTCCATTGGAAATCTGGTAACGGGACATCATTTGAGCCTGATCACAAAGTCGGCCGGGAGGCCCCCTACCTCAAAACCCAAATCCTGGCAATGAGGGCATCCTCCTACCCACCATGAGAATAATGGGACACCCACTCACCTGCCACACCGCCCCCAACCATGCTCGCATTAGATTGACCCAACATCCGCACCGGACTTCCCAGCCCCCCATCACCTACCCCACTTCAGTCCCTGCCACCTGACATTGCCAATGGTGCACCACCCCCAGCACCATGGCACCTACATCCTGGCAGTGAAACCCACACCTGGCACAGTGCACCCAAGAAAATGAGGGCACCAATAGGTTTCCCCCTCTGCTGCTGCCAGGCTGCGGGGAGTTTGTGGGGGGGGGGGGGGGGGTCATCCTCCAATGAACCTGGAGGTTGGGTTGGCTCAGGATGGAGAACCATGTTGGTCTGCCCCTCCTAATCCCTGGGCAATTTGGAGATCAGCCAAGTGTTTTTTGGTGTGAGAAAAGAGGAAGCTTAACTCCTTCGATGTTGGCGAAGAGCCATCATCATAGCAAGAGTATTTATAAACATTGTGGTTAGCATCAAAGCAGGGTACTTGAGATGCATTCAAGCGTTAACTAAAGACAAATAAAGAATCCACCAAGCAGCTCTTTCTGAACCATTAAACTGTCAATCACAAGCTACTGAAAGGTATTGCTCTGTAAAACGGAGTGAAAGTTTTGCATTTCAAAGGGTTTTAGGCGATTTGAAGCCTTTTCAAGTGTTGTGGGCTTTCGAGGAAGCCTCTGACACTTGCAACAGCTGTTATTTTAAAGACTATTATCTCAGGGAGCAGAGTTTAGGAAAAGAAAAAAAAAAAGTGTTTCCGGTTTCATTCTTCATTGGACCGTCCTTCAGTTACCAGGCAGAGCAGTTCAGGTTGAGGAGGCCACATCAGAATCCAAAAACTCTGACCAGGAGCTTGCTGTTGAGCAGAGGGCTGTCTGAGATCACCATGCCAAGGTCCCTGTGGTCTACCGCTCACCCACAAACCAAGCTTACCCTACACCGAGGACCCTTGGGGGACCCTCCCCCTTCAACCAGGCAGCAGCATGGGGCAACTTTTAGTACCCTGCCCCCGGCGCCGAACCCTTTTTTGGAGGGGGACGCTCCATTCGCCGCCTGATCAAGATTCCCGATCGCAGCAGCGTATGGAGAATCAAGCCTGGATTAATAGAGCCAGAAAGGAAAAAAAGTAAAACTGAATCCCTTTTAACAAATTTTAAAATCTGCAACAATTTGCTACCTGACGGAATGAGATTCAACACCTTTATTGGTTTACTTTCTCGGTAGTCATTATAAATTACCCCGTCATTAAGGGGTTCATTCATTGTTAAATATTATATTAATGGCGCTATATAAATTTTAGTTGTGTGGTTGTTAATTACTGGATTTAACTTTCTGTGGTGAGTTTAATGTGCAAAGTTTAACGAGCAATTTCCATGAATCAGGGGAGCATCAACTCGGGATGCCATTTTTAGGAAGTTAATGGCAGAGCAATACAAAATCTTTCAGCAGCATGACGTGATTCAAAAGTCATCTTTTCCACTGTTACTAACTGATGTGTGCATGAATAACCCTAAGCCTCATTCATACACTGTTATTTTTATCAGCACGTTCTGGGCCATTGCATCTTGCTTATTTCAAAATTCATTAGCATTCAGAAGTCCTACACATCTAAAATATAATAGACAGAAATACAGGCGCATATTTCTAGAACCGAGGAGTGCACACTTGACTAGGGGAAGGCTGTAAAGAATAGAAAACTTCCTGTGACAACAAAGGAGTTGTCCGGATGGCAGATTTTCTTCCTTAAGGATAATGATGTACGAGATGGGTCTTTGTGACAATCGATGATGAGGGCAGTAAGGTATAGCACTGCTGCCTATGGCCCCGAGGACCCAGGTTCAATCCCGGCCCCGTCACTGTTGGTGTATAGTTGCACATTCTCCCTGTGTCTGCGTGGGTTTCACCCCCACAATCCAAAAGATGTAGAGGTTAGGTGGATTGGCCACACCAAATTGCCCCTTAATTGAAAAAATTAATAATTGGGTACCAAGAACAGAAAAGTACAGCACAGGAACAGGCCCTTTGGCCTTCCAAGCCTGCGCCAACCATGCTGCCCGTCTAAACTAAAATCTTCTACACTTCCGGGGTCCCTCTAATCAATTTTTATTCTCTTAAAAAAATTTTTTTAATGACAATCGATGATAGTTGTCATGGGCACCATTACTGAGCCAGATTTATTAACTGAATTTAAATTCCACCAACAGGCATGGTGGGATTTGAACCTGCGCCCCAGAGCATTAGCCAGGGCCTTGGGATTACTAGTCCAGTGACATTACCACTACACCACCATGTCCCCTTGCTTCACCACTAATCATCTAATCTACTTGAATTCAGTACTGTAAACAGGACACACTTACTTGCATGCGTTCAAGCAGCCCTGTGAGGCCCTGCAGCCACACAACCACCTGACTGTACTGCTCTGTATTCATGGTTTTAATCTCCGATCGTAGCTCTGGAATAATTGCACCCGTCCTCCAGCCGTGCTTCAGGGTCAGATCCTTTTGTGACATTGGAAGGACATTGGCTAGTTACTGATTAGTTAAATTATACATGTGGAAGTGCAAACAAGATGCCTTTTCTCGGTTTCGAAGTCAGAAAACTTATTGGATTTGTAACCTCACAGACAACAGAGAGCATATTAATCTCCGTGTGAGCACACAAAAATAATTTCAGCAACACTAGAAACCTGATTAATAGCGTTTTCAATAAACTCAGAATGTTTGATTTTGGGGAATGAAACCATTTGCGAGTACAGGTAAAGCATAAGAGGGCAAGGAAAAAAATCTCAACATACTAAATATTAATTAAGTGTTCCTGCCTCTTTCTGCTCTTCTCATTCCATACTCCGGCAAAAAACAATCTGATTCCATATGCAAATGATAAAGGAGATAAAGTGCACATCAAAATAAACACCACAATATTTTGTATCATGTCAAAGTATACATGTAACATGGGTTCTTTCTGCTTCAGTAGTAGTGGCTCATTGATGAGATATTGAGACATGTGTGCTTGAACACGAACACTTTATTGGTAGGCTTTAACTATTTAATTATTTACAGTTCCACGGTATGGTCATGTATGGGTAAGCACGGTAGCATAGTGGTTAGCATAATTGCTTCACAGCGCCAGGGTCCCATGTTCGATTCCCCGCTGGGTCACTGTCTGTGCGGAGTCTGCACGTTCTCCCAGTGTGTGCGTGGGTTTCCTCCGGGTGCTTTGGTTTCCTCCCACAGTCCAAAGATTGATTGGCCATGCTAAATTGCCCTTAGTGTCCAAAATTGCCCTTAGTGTTGGCTGGGATTACTGGGTTATGGGGATTGGGTGGGGGTGTGGGCTTGGGTAGGGTGCTCTTTCCAAGAGCCGGTACAGACTCAATGGGCCGAATGGCCTCCTTCTGCACTGTAGATTCTATGGTGTTGCTCCACTAAGCAGGCTAACTGCTTACTTGAGTGTTGCTTCTAGACTGTTCTCCGAGTTTCTTACCATGTGACTACATACATAATACTGTAGGAGGGGGGTGCCAGTCTCCAATCCCACGTTAACCCTTTCTCTGCCGAGCACCAGGCACATATCACATATAGTACAGATACCTTAATTTAATCAACTTAACGAAAACACGTTTACACTTACAGCTAGATCACTGTAAATGTGATCCCCAAAATAAAGCACTTTTGAACCAGTCCAGCCAGTGAGTTTTAAAAATTCATACAAGTTGCCCTAGAGTAAAAACAAATTAGAAGATTAAAATGCAGTTCAGACTAAAGACCAAGGCTCAGCCCAGCCCTTCCTCCCAAAATAAATTGTTGCATTGGATATAAATATTGATAAAGATGTAAACCCTGACGCAGAGGCGCTAAATGAGAATATAGAACCATCCACATGTGTGAACCAGGGAACAGGAAATGGTTAAAAGAGGTGCACTGATCACTGCATCACTCTGAACTGATACAACATTAGCTCATAAGTAAGGAACAGGCCAGAGTCTGCAAACTTTAGGAAGGTGGTAGCTGGGAACTTAAAAAGCTTATTAAGAAATCAATAAGGCGGCAATAACTTTCAGTAAACGGGCCATTTTAACAGTATTTATTATTTGCATCGAGAGGTAGATGCCATTGCTTCAGTTAAAGGCTGCATTACTGTAGGGAGAACTATGTTTATTTTGCATCAGGTTTTGTACCTGTTTACTTTAAATACTGCAATGTGAAAATCAGAACAGGATGTCAGACCATTCTGTTTATTACAAACCATTATGGATTTTAATCTTTGTCAAATGAAGTACAACCTAAATCTCTTAAATTACATACATTATATGATCACTCAAACATTTTTAAAATTCCCACCTTGTTACATTATTAATTTTGCTTAACTCAAATTATTGGATAATTACATTTAGCACAAAAAAAGACTTTGAAATGTCAGGACACCATATTAAACATTGCTGAAAAAGTGTTGGCGATTTTCATCTTGCACTGACCAGGACAGATGCAAGAATGCAAATTACGAAGAGTAATTATTTATACTGCATGAGAAAAGAGTGCTGATTGGTTGGCACTTTGATTCCGTTTGGTCTAGGTGTTGCCATGGAGAATGCACCTGGGAGCTATTATCTTGAGACTTTTTTTTTAAATTTGAAAAAGGTGCAATTCCAGGACATGCACCTTTTGCCTGGAAAGGACAGGGCCCTGTGTATGAAGATATGTAGCTTCTAGCAATTGAGGGCACCACATTGCGAGGCCAACTAATAATCGTAAATCAGTTGTAACACATTTGGGATTGTTCAGCAAGCGGTGTCCAATCGTGGAATCACATCTAACGTTGGACATTTATGGGCACAATTTAACTAAATGGGAACAAAGTCCCACGGCAAGCGCATTTAGCTACGTGTTTCCCAGCGCTTGCAGTGCCGAGAAACACAAGGCTATAAAACACGACTTGCGTTTGATAAGGAGCCTCAATGGAGGACACATGGCCGAGGCCGCACATAGCCTTTTTTTGTGCACTGACGAGCTCCGCTCTCCGGAAATCCTCAGTGTTGCTGGAATTCGGGATGCCATTTTTAACTGGTGTCCCAATCTTCGAGGCCCCCCAAAAGCGACCCCAGACCCTCCCCAAGCCACAAAGCACTATGGGAGGGTCCCCACCCCATGCACAAAATGCCAGCTTGGTACCTTGGTACTATCAAACTGGCATCCTGGCAGTGCCCCTCCCAGCTGCAGTGCCACCTGGGCACCTTGGCAATACCAGGTTGGCAACCAGGTGGCACCGCCAGGGTGTCCATGCCAGGGTGCCAACAGCAGTGCCAGGTAGTCACCCTGCCCAAAGGGCATGCACCTGGGTGCCTCAGATCCCCTGAGAGACCCCCTCGAGAGTCATTCCATCTGGCCCCGATTTTTGGATACCTGCACAGAACGGCGCTCGCCCGAGGCCTTTGAGATGAAGGAGATTTATCACTTGCCTCGGGTAACCCGGGAATCCGCACATTAAAATGAGACTACCTATCTTGCTTTAGTATGCAGATTTGTTAAAAAGTGATCTCGCCCACAATGGGCGGGATTTACATCACCACATCTCACAAGATCGAGTTAGATCTCATGAGGCGTTACGAGCTGGGTAGATCCAGGGAGCGGGGTCTCATGGCTTCTATCAGTCACACTGCACTGCGGTGAGCTGTTTTTTGGGTGCAGCGTGGCCATTAAATCACACCCCATGTTCCACGTTTCACAAGCACGAGCTAGTGGAGTACGATTGGTATTCGACCTATTGCAGACAGCTGAAAAGACATGCTGTTTGATATAATCTGCCAGTTAATGGGATGTACGGCCTTCTTGCCAAGCATCGCACCAGCACTGAAACCCGTATACCACGTTACTCATTTGTCTGGTAGGCAGAATGTCTTTTTGGTTTGATGGCTGCATTCTGATAGTGGAGAATACCACTTGCATTGCTACTGTTGCTGCATATGGAAACATTTATCCCTACTATCACTTCTTCCGTTACAAGAAAAGGCTGCATTGATACTAGTGGATTGTGGTAGAGTTTGCATGGTCAAATAATTGGCATGATTCCTACAGAATGCTGCTTGATTTTGAAACTGAGTGGCTTTGTTATCAATTTTGATGTATGAGGCAGAGATTACAATTATTTGAGAGATAAAGACACATGAATACGACAGATAATTTCTTGCTGACATCAACTCGCTTTTAAAAATTTAAGACATGTTTAGAATTAATCTGATCGCATTGTGCAGTAAATCAGATACTCAACCTTAGAGGTTGTGCGTGTTATTGGAGCATTCAATCCAAAAACGTGAAACTTAAAAAGAGTCTAGAACAGGTAAAAAGGAACAGGTAGAATGAGGGGATTTACCTGTTTGTAGATCTGACCTTTTTCTAATTTGCTGATTTTGTCCCAGTGCAATTTATCTCTCTGATTTGCTCTCCTGAATGGTCTACAGAAAAGGAACAGATCTTTTGAAACAAATTTTCAAACTTCACGAAAAACACATATTTCGCTCCCACCCCCAGAAACACAATTGAACCTGTGCCTGTTCAGTCCCACCACACTTACCTCCGGTCATCATTGAAGAATGCTGGCTTCTCAGCCTGTACAATGATGATGTCAAATAGGTCACGCCAATCTTGGCCAACCATGTATTGCATGCCTTTATCACTATAGCACAAAGGGAACACAACCACCATAAATTTATGAAAAATATTGTTCCGATTTTAATTACTGCTAGTGCAAATTTCTCAAAAATAAATTTTGCTCTGTTTAAGCATTTCTCTATTTGTAATGCAGATGACCATTTCCAATGGAATCTGGGAAGTTACTTACACAAAGCTAAAAGGGCTGTTTGTTATGAGGAAAAGTTTCTTGCCACTGTCAATCAATTTTCCCAACACAGTACTCGTTTGCTCCTCATGAGACACATATTTTTCTGATGTGAAAGAAAGGTTACCAGTAAGTTTTTACATGCCAGTACATTTGACTTTGCACAGTATTTTCAGCAACCGATTGAAATAAAAAAAAGGATACACAAGTCAAATCTGGACAGACAAACTGAAGCAAATTTGCTTTTAGTTGCAAGGGAAAATATGTCGAGCTGTCCAAACAGGCAAGATGCAAGCTAACCCAGTTCATAGGTTTGTCTCATTTAACTACAGCTGGACTGCAGCGGTATTGATTATCACTGAGTGGGTGGGTGTACCTTGGATGACACTTCAAATCCGAGTCAAGGGATGGTGGAATGGAGAGATTTTACAAATTTGAGGTGTCACCGACGAGGCCTTGCTTGACACCAGCACAACAAAGAACAGAGACCAATACAGCACAGAAACAGGTCCTTCGGCCCTCCAAGCCTGCGCCGATCATTGTACCTGCCTAAATTAAAACAGTATGCCCTGACAGAGTCCGTATCCTTCCATTCCCACCCTATTCATATACTTTGTCTAGATGCCCCTTAAATGCCGCTATCATACCTGCTTCCACCACCTTCCCAGGCAGCGCGTTCCATATATTTACCACCCTCTGTGTAAAACACTTGCCTCGCACATCTGTTCTAAACTTTTCCCCACGCACTGTAAACCTATGTCCCCTAGTACTCGACTCTCCTACCCTAGGAAAGAGGCATTCAGGCACAGAATGCCCGCACACTTCCAATCGTCACTTCTGAGTATAGAACTCAAGTATTACATCTTTTTTGAATTGAACGAAAGTGTGGAGGACAATAGCTCCTTGGTGCATGGTAATACCTCAACCAATCTGTCCACTTGAAAACTAATTGGTAGCCTTTCCTCATGCAGTATAAATTGTTGCTCCTTTAAAATATTCCTGCGCCTGTCCAAATATGTGGAAGATAAAAAGCTTTCCTCAGAAAACTTTTGCAATCATTGCATTATAATGGGCAAAAAATAAATTTGAATGTGGAGATGCTGGGGGAAGGAGGGGGGGGGGGGGGGGGGGTGTGGGCATGGAGATCAGTGGAAGCTTGAATTTGCGAGTTGGATTTTATATGGAAGGCAGGGAACACTCCTCGCCAGAGAGACGGACGCACACTTCCACCCTGTCCCAAACCAAACCAGATAAGAATGGCAGATTTCCTTCCCTGAAGGACGTTGGTGAATCAGATGGGTTTTTATGACAATCCAGTAGTTTCATAATGAAATGAAATGAAAATCGCTGATTGTCACGAGTAGGCTTCAATGAAGTTACTGTGAAAAGCCCCTAGTCGCCACATTCCGGCGCCTGTTCGGGGAGGCTGGTACGGGAATTGAACAGTGCTGCTGGCCTGCCTTGGTCTGCTTTAAAAGCCAGCGATTTAGCCCAGTGTGCTAATCATTAATAAAGAGCCTAGCTTTTTATTCCAGATTTATTAATTAAACTTAAATTCCCCCAGTTGCTGTGGTGGGATTTAAACTTGCGCATCCAGAGGATTAGTCTAATTCTCTGGATTACTTTTCATTCTTTAGTCCACCATCTACATCTGCGTCTCCAACTATATAATTCATAACTACCTCTCTTCAATTCTGTAGGAGGGTCAGACAGACTTGAAACAGTTAGCCCCGTTTCTCTCTCCACAGATGCTTCCAGACCTGCCGAGGTAATCCAGCCTCTCTGTTTTTACCCACTCTGCTGTCAGCTGTCATGCAAATCTTAACATAAGTTGAACCACATAATTATATACATACCAATGTCCTGTTCAACTGCCCCATACAATATTCCTTTAACATGGACATCTCGGATAACCTCCTGTCAATTATAAATCAAGAAGCAATTGAATCTTCATCACAATTTCTATTAAATTCAAATAGCTTGAATTCTAAGGTTGGACTTATCAATAATTCCTTTCTGCCTTAAGATAAATTTGGAACAACATTCCAATCTGCATCTTCATGAAGCCAAGTTCAATAACGTGCCCATCAAAAACTTGAACTCATGACCTTTCTTTTTTTAAATTTTTTTATTAAAAAGAGTACCCAATTTTTTTTTCCAAGTAAGGAGCAATTTAGCATGGCCAATTCACCTACCCTGCACATGTTTTGAGTTGCGGGGGTAAGGCCCACACAAACAGGGGAAGAATGCGCAAACTCCACATGGACAGTGACCCAGGGCCAAGATCGAATCCGGGTCCTCAGCACTGTGAGGCAGCAGTACTGACCACTGTGCCCCATGACCTTTCAACTCCAAATCACACCAGCAGTTCATTGAGCTGTCAGCCAAAAATTTCACTTGGCAAACCATTTCAATAGTTTGCATGGCAACTGAATTAAAGTGTTAAAGATCTGCTAGGAAAACGAGCAAGGAATCGGACGAGCAACAAAATTCTTCTTGCCTCTTACCTTAACATCCTTATAAAGATAAACAGGCTCAAAGTCAATGTTCTGCCTGATGAAATAGTCATTGACACAGGAAAGCAGCGTCAGCTCTGGTAATGAGAAAATGTCCATGAATTGCTTCATTGTAAAGCCATGTGAACTCTGATTAAACAAAATAATATAAAGTTATTCAAAAACCACTGGATTACATGAACAGCACATATTTTCAAAACAGTTTTTAAAATGTTCACAAGAATTCCTTAAAATTGTACAGCAGCACATCTTTGAAATGAAATGAAAATCGCTTATTGTCACAAGTAGGCTTCAATGAAGTTACTGTGAAAAGCCCCTAGTCGCCCCATTCCGGCACCTGTTCGGGAAGGCTGGTACGGGAATTGAACCGTGCTGCTGGCCTGCCTTGGTCTGCTTTCAAAGCCAGCGATTTAGCCCATTGTGCTAAACCAGCCCCTCGTCCCTTGGGAAGGGAAAGGGTAAAGAAGAAACAAAACTAGTACAGGGAGATGACGGCACTCAAAACAAATGCTCATCATCTGAACAGGTGGGGCGTAATTCCAAAGTTTGCAGGTGACACAAAACTCAGAAATGTAATAAGCAGCAGACTTCAGAAGGGCATAAAGAGGTGAAATATGCACAAGCAGGGAGGATGGCATTTAATGTAGAGAGGTGAGGAGTAGGAGGCAATATGAATCAAATAACACAATTTGGGAGAAAGTGCAGGAATAGAATGAACTGCAACCCCCTGCCCCCTCCCCAGAAACAATAGGGGGATGAACGATCTGCTAATGTGTGTTTTTGGTGGTATTGATCGAGGGAAGCAGGTTTGTTACACAATTTCCTGTTCTTCCACAAATAATTAAACCTTTACCATCAATATGAACTATCGGAGAGAAATAAATGGGATCCGAGTCTCAACAACTCAGCGCTCCCTCAGTACCAAACTGCTACCTAGATCAAATGCTATAGTTCTGGAATAAGGTTGGAACCTACAACGTTATAGAATCATAGAAATTTATAGAACAAGAGACCATTTAATCTATTGTGTCCATGCAGCCAAAAAAAGAACTCTTCACCTAGCCGCATTTCCTCCATTGGTGCTTCGTCAAAAATATCACAATTTTAAAATTCTGATCCTTGTTATCAAATCCCTTCATGACCGCTCCCCCACCCTATCTTTGGAATCTCCTCCAGCCCCACAATCTTCTGAGATATATGCTCTCAACTAATTCTGGCCCCTTGAGCATCCCCGCCAAAACATCTCCTGTCCCACCAGGGGCCCCAACATCCTTGACCACTGCTACACAACCATCAAGAGCACGTACCACTCCACCCACCCGACCGCATTTCGGAAAATTAGACCACAAGACGGTGCTCCTTCTCCTGCATACAAGCAGAAACTTAAGCAGAAGCAACCGGTTAAGATGATCAAGCCATGGCCCGGGGTAACGGAAGAGCTCCTACCCGAGTACTTGGAGTCAGTGGGCTGGTCCATATTCAAGAGCTCAGCAGCCAATCTAGGTGAGTGTGCCACTACCATCACTGATTTCATCAAGTGTGTTGGGGACTGCATGCCAAAGAAAGTTGTACGTGCATTTCCCCAATCAAAAACCATGGTTTAACCGGGAGATCCACTCATCTGCTCCAACCCCATCTACAAGTTGACAGGACCGTAGTGGATTGGATCTCAAACAACGACGAGCCAGAGTACGGAGGGAGATAGAGAACTTAGTGGCATGGTGCAATGACAACAATCTCTCCCTCAACGTCAGCAAAACTAAGGAGCTGGTCATTGACTTCAGGAAGTAAAGTGTCATCCGCACCCCTGTTTGTATCAATGAAACAGAGGTGGAGATGGCGGACAGCTTCAAGTTCCTAGGTGTAAACATCACCAATACATCCACCAAACATCCTCCAGGCTTCCCAGTTTCCTCCCACAAGTCCCGAAAGACGTGCTTGTTAGGTGAATTGGACATTCTGAATTCTCCCTCCGTGTACCCAAACAGGGGCCAGGGGCTTTTCACAGTAACTTCATTGCAGTGTTAATGTAAGCCTACTTGTGACACTAATAAAGATTATTATCTGTCCTGGTCCACCCATGTAGACACTATGACCAAGAAGGCACAACAGCGCCTATACTTCCTCAGGAAATTTGGTATGTCCACAATGACTCTTACCAATTCCTATAGAGTCCCATAGAAAACGTCCTATCTGCTGCATCACAGCTTGGTATGACAACTGGTCAGTCCAAGACCATGAGAAACTGGAGTTGTGAACACAGCCCAATCTATCATGCGAGCCCGCCTCCCATCCACTGACTCTGTCAACACCTCCCGCTTTCTTCGGAAAGCAGCCATCATAATCCAAGACCCCTCCCACCCAGGTTAATCTCCAATCCAACCTCTTTCATTGGGCAGAAGATACAAAAGTTTGAGAACACTTTTACCAGACTCCTGGATGACCTTCTTAGGGTCTGAACTGATCTTATGGACTGAACTGATCGTTTTACACATCTTCTCTACAGTTCATTGCAGTGTTAACGTAAGCCTACTTGTGACAATAAAAGGTTATTATTATTATTATTAGCTGTAGCACTACTTCAACCGCTACGTTTATGTATTTTCAATATGTATCCTCATGTATATATCATATGTTCTTTGTTTTCATGTATGGAGTGATCTGCTTGGACTGCACGCAAAACAATACTTTTCACTGAGCTCGGTACACATGACAATAAATCTAAATCTAACTTTAATTGCTCCTCCAATGGTGGCTGTGCCTTCAGCTGCCTAGGTTTTAAGCTCTGGAAATCCCTCCCTAAACCTCGCCATCTTTTTTCTCCTTGAAGACGCTCATTAAAAACTACTCTCTGCTCCAAACCTTATTAGAACATTTTGCTGTGTTAAAAGGTAATATATAAAGTTTTTGTTGTTTTCAACCCTGGTTCTGTAGCCTGGTAGGTTACAGCCTCGAGTACATATCCAAGTTCTTTGAAAGAGGGATGAGAGTTCCTGCCTCTACCACCCTTTCAGACAGTGAATTCCAGATTCCCACCACCCTCTGGGTGAAAATGTTTCTCCTCAACTCCCCTCTGATCCTTCTCCCGGTTATTAAATCTATGCTCCTCTGCTAAGGGAATTGGATCCTTCATAATTTTATATATCTCAATTAAATTTCTTCTCAGCCTCCTCTGTTCCAAGGGAAAGGACGTGTAGCTTATCCAATCTTTCCTCATTGCTATTGCTGAAACTCTCCAGTCCTGGTAACATCCTCCTAAATTCAAATTCACTCTTGTACACTCTCTAAGTGCAATCAAATACTGCCCGCAGTATGGTGATCAGAACTGCCTGAAGTTCCTGACTCGGAGGTATTGAGGGCCCTACCAAAAGTAAGGTCCAATTTAAAGAGGTCCCAGAAAGGACAGACTCCACAGTGAAAGCAAATGTGATTCTTCCATTTGCAGCTTCCCGTTACATGGAGTTTTTTTCCATAGGAAGACAGGACTTAGGAGCAGGAGTAGGCCATTCAGCCCTTCAAGCCTGCTCTACAATTCAATAAGATCACTGCTGCTGATCTGCTTGTGGTCTCAACATTTTGCTGTCTGCCCCACCAAAAACATAGGCCGGAATTTTGCAGCCTCATGCCAGCAGGATCGGCCAGCCCTGCCAATGTGAGTGGGGATCTCAATGACTCGCTGGCCTAATCATGGGGAAACTGGGAGCTTGGGGGGGGGGGGGGGGGGGGGGGAAGATTCTGCCCATAATCTGGATAGATGGCACAGTAGCACAGCAGTTTGTACTGTTGCTTCACAGAGCCAGGGACCCAGATTCGATTCCCGGCTTGGGTCACTGCCTGTGTGGAGTCTGCATGTTCTCCATGTGTCTGTGTGGGTTTTCTCCGGGTGCTCCAGTTTCCTCCCACAAGAGGCGAAATGGACATTCTGAATTCTCCCTCAGTGTTCCCAAACAGGCAACGGAATGTGGCAACTGGGGATTTTCACAGTAACTTCATTGCAGTGTTAATGTGAGCCTACTTGTGACACTAATAAAGATTCATTGAAATAACAGGCACAAAGTTCATGATTTTTTGACTATCAAAATTAGCATGCAAATGGAACATTATCTTAAGAAAGTCTAAACCAGCAAAATGTACACTGGACTGAAAGACTTCTAATGTTCTATCATTCTATGTGTTCAGACAACTGTTTATAATTAGGCTGCCTCAGGGTGCAAAAAACAGACTCGCAGTAAAATATTTCAATGCATTTACCTTGCCATAAAAGTCACTCATATGTTCCAAAGGAACATGGGTCCCTTCATACATTTCGATGACTTGTTCATCTGGAACTGGGCTTAGTCCCCTGTTGTTAAAAATGAAACATTTCAGCATTAGTTCACGGAGATTTGGCTGTGCTGGCACGACGCACACATCCCAAGAACAATTTTTTTAAAAAGTAAGGTCACCAACTGTGGCCTAGAGGCACAGAAGAGCATTTCTTTTTTAACAGTTCATCATGAAATGCTGCAGTCTGAGGCTTGTCGGTATCACCCACAGACAGGGCTTTGAATGGGGTTTCTTTCCAATGGCTTATTCGGCAAATTTTATTTTCAGTGTATCAGTTCTATGGACACTGGAATAGATTGCGATGCTGTATAATAGTGCCAAAAGAGGACAATGGGATGGGTGTGTGAGGAAGTGAGAGGGGTAAGGAGGAGGTATGGGGTGGATGCTGGATGAGTGGGTATAGAGGGATTGAAGGGGGGTTTCTGGCCACCAATGTTCTCATCCATGGAGACGGACCTCAAACACAGGCCCCATCAGCATTGGCCCACCTCCATATCGGAACCAGTTTCTGACTTTAGCCTACCTCTAGAGGCAGCGTGACTGTCTCCTGTCCTCGCCTGGCTCCCCAACACATTAGTGCCATGAGTGTCAGGCCTCAATCTCCATCAACAAGAAAGAGGCCCCTGATATTCTGCAGTGTCACCATTGGTGAATATCTCCCACCATCAATATCTTGGGGTTTACCACTGATCAAGAGGCTGAATCATCCTAGACAAGTCAACATATTTAATGCTGAATAAATATATTCAGCGGGATTCTCCGACCCCACCGACGGGTCGGAGAATCCCCAGAGGGCGGCGCGAATCATGACCCGCCACCCTGACACCGGCTGCCGTATTCTCTGGCGCCAGTTTTCGGGTGGCGGTGGGGTTCACGACACAGTGGTCGGAATTATCCAGGCCCCAATGGGCCGAGCGGCCGTCCATTTCTGGCCAGTCCCGCCGGCATGGATTTGACATGGTTTCACATGGTGGGACCTGACTGGTAAGTCAGCTGGTGCTGTCCTCAAGGGGACGCAGGGGGATCCGATCCTGGGTTGGGGGGGGGGGGGGGGGGGGAACGGGACGGGGAACGACCCTCACAGTGGCCTGGCCCACGATCGGGGCCCACCGATCTGCGGAGGGGCCTGTGCCATGGGGGCACTCCTTCCTTCCGCGCCGGCCCCTGTTGGGTTTCGCCATGGCTGGCACGGAGAAGACAACCCTCTGCGCATGCGCCAGAATTCGGCAGCCAGTCTGCGCATGCACGGAACCACGCCTGGGGTTCTGCGCATGCGTAAGATCACGCCGGCTTTTCGGCACATGCGCCATCTCGCGCAGTCCCTTCAGCGCTAGCTGCCACGGCGCCAACCCCTCTGCCGTCCACCTCGCCCCTGCAAGTGCGGAGAATTCCACACTTTAGGGGGCTGTTGACACCGGAGTGGTTCGCGCCGATATTCCTGCCGGCGTTGGGACTTAGTCCCCGGACAGGAGAATCCCGCCCATTATCTGCAGTAGTCTGCAAAGTCTAACCTAAACCTAATGTTGGCATTCCAAACTGTGGTAGTTTAGTGTGAGATTGTGTTTACATCAGATTACTGCAATTGGGGTAGCTATTAATTCTTAGAGAATGAAATTCTGCAAGGGCAGATTACTGGAAAAGGTACAACCCCAGATCATGGGGATAGATTCCATTGAGCCAGTACGAAACTTAGAGGAAGAGTAAGAGAGGAAACATTCTATAAATATAATACCTGTATATGGTTCCTAACTGAATGTAGTGAAAGGCATCAATCTTCATCACTATCCCCTAAAATAAAAATTGAAAAAATGACACAGTCATCCTAAAATATTAAAACGATTATCTGAACAATTTTATTCAACACCAAGTACTACTTTTTTTTTTTAAAACAAACAATTTTATTGAGGTAGTTTTTCGGCATTGTAAACAGTTACAGACATCAACAGAAAGAAAGCAAAATAGGCACAAATGTGCAAACATCCACGTACATTCAATACTTCAATCATAACATACTGCACAAGCCCGCTCCTCTCCCATCGGCACTACCCGCCAATTTATCCCTCCTACTCTACTCTACTCTCTACCTACCCCCCCCCCCCCTGCTGATGCTCACTCTCCCTAAAAGAAGTCAATGAATGGTTGCCACCTTCGGGCGAACCCCTGTACAGATCCCTTCAAGGCGAACTTAATCTTTTCCATACCCAGAAAACTCGACATGTCCGAAAGCCACAACTCAGTCTTCGGGGGCTTTGAGTCCCTCCACGCCAATAGTATTCGTCGCCGGGCTATCATGGAAGCAAAGGCCAAAACATCGGCCTCTTTCTCCCCCTGGACTCCCGGGTCTTCCGAAACCCTAAAAATTGCCACCCCTGGACCCATCGCCACCCTTGTTTTTAGCACCCGGGACATGATCCCCATGAATCCCTCCCAGTACCCCCTAAGCCTCGGGCATGCCCAAAACATGTGTACGTGGTTCGCTGGTCCTCCTGCGAACCTAGCGCATTTGTCCTCTACCCCAAAGAATTTGCTCATCCGAGCCACTGTCATGTGGGCCCGGTGAACGACCTTAAATTGAATCAGGCCGAGCCTGGCACATGTTGCGGTCGAATTCACCCTTTTCAGGGCTTCTGCCCACAGCCCATCCTCCATTTCCCCACCTAGCTCCTCCTCCCATTTGAGTTTCAGTTCCTCCGTCTGAGACCCTTCCCTCTTCATGAGCACCTTATAAATATCAGAGACTTTACCCTCCCCTCCTTCCCCCTAGAGACTATTCTGTCTTGGATCCCCATTGGCGGAAGGCGTGGGAAGGATGGGACCTGTCTACGGACAAAGTCCCGCAACTGTAGGTACCTGAAATCATTTCCCCTTACCAGACCAAATTTCTCCTCCAAGCTCCTCAAACTCGCAAAGCTCCCTTCCAGGAACCTATCGCCCACCCTCCGCCATGCTCGAAACCCCCCATCCATTCTGCCGGGGGCAAACCGATGGTTGTCGCAGATTGGTGTCCAGACAGACGCCCTCATCTCCCCTACATGCCTCCTCCACTGGCCCCATATCCGCAGGGTCGCCACCACTACCTGGCTGGTGGTGTACTTGGCCGGCACAGCGGTAGAGGAGCCGTGACCAGGGCTGCCAAGCTGGAGCCCCTGCACAAAGCCGCCTCCACCCGCTCCCAGATAGACCCCATACCCACCATCCACTTCCTTATCATAGCGTTATTAGCCGCCCAGTAATAGTTAATCAGACTCTGCAATGCCAGCCCTCCCTCGCTGCAGCTCCTCTCAAGCATCACCTTCTTCACCCGTGGGGATTTTCCCTCCCAGACAAAGCTCATGATCATCTTGTTAACCCTTTTGAAGAAGAACTGTGGGATAAAGATCGGGAGGCACTGAAAAATGAACAGGAATCTAGGGAGGATTGTCATCTTTACAGTCTGCACCCTCCCTGCCAGCGACAGCGGGAGTGCATCCCATCTCCGAAACTCTCCCTTCATTTGTTCCACCACCCTGGCTAAATTTAACTTGTGCAGCCCCAGTCTCGCACCACCTGGATCAACACCAAATACTTTGACATATATTTTAATACACTAATGCCAAGATTCTGAAATGACAATCTTGCCAACAACTACTTTTCAAGTGGTTCCTTGAAATTTGTTTAATTTAACAATGATGAATAATCACTCCTACATTCCAAAACATTGGTGGATATATTTCAGTTCCACAATTAAAACAAATAATCAAGTAGACACCATGCCTTCATACAGCAGATCTGTTGCCAATGAGAAACATTTCGATGCCCGACTCCTACAACAGCCGGGTATAATTTCAAGTTCTCAGTTCTCCCTCCCCCACTGCCAGGTTATTGGTCTCCCTTTTGCTATGGCAACCTTTTCAGGTGGTGGGTGAAATGGCACCTCTATACACCCAAGGATGACATGAGAGATCACATGACAATGGCAAGACCAGACGATGTGATGTTAATGTAGGAGGCAGTGCACTGGAATCGAATAGTGTGCTGCAATTGACTCAAGCGACCAAGGAGTAGGGAAGGAATAATGAGCCAACATCTCTTCTGATTAGTTCTGCCAGGAAAGTGGCCTGTGCATGAACTCAGGGAAAGAGCAGAAGTGGACCCAACTGTGTTGCCTCAGCAGGTGAATGCCCTTGCCCATATTAATGTTTTTACGCTGACATGATGAGGTCTCACTGGCATTCATTGAATGATACATCAACAAGGGTCAACGTCTTTAGCAGGGTGGGAGTGGAGGTGTTGCATTAGAGAGAAAGAAATGAAACACATATACCACTAAAATTGACAAAAGCACCAACCTTTTGGACATCATAATGAAGTCCACGTATCACAAAGTTGGGATTGTAATCATAGTTCCTCAGATCTTCTGGGTACTAAAGCATAAATCAGACATATTCCATTTTAACAATATATTACATTCCACTGGAGACCATTTATATAAAGTCAGGATAACTTTATATAAATGCATCACATTGCTCTATATTCCTCACCGAGTTTTGAAACAAACTAACCCATCTACAATTATTTTGTAGAGCTAGACATTCAGTAATAAAATGTGTTTAACATCAATGTAAACTACCTTTTTAAGTAATTGTAGCAAACTGCACCAGATTAATCGTAAATCAAGTACGGTTATGTAAGGTTACTAACAGCAACTTGAATTTATGTAGCACCTTCATGTAGTAAAATATCCCAAGGTACTTTACAGGAGCGTAAGCAATCAGTATTTGGCACTGAGCCACATAGATATTAGGACAGTGGTCAAAAACTTAGACAAATAAATATCGTCAAAACACTCAAATCAGGTTTTGCATAATAGATACATTATATTTCCAAATGAAACAAATCTGTGTATCCAAATGCTACCACTTTTACCGTTCAAACTAGCTTACCCATGTCACTGCCGCCAGATTTATACTTGGTCCTGTATTTGAGCCACGGGATTTTTATAATTCATTCAAGGGGTGTGGGCTTCACTGGCTGGTTGGGTCAGAGATGCAACTTATTGTAAAAATTATATTAAAAAATGGTCTTATTATTATTATCATTCATGAGATGTGGACACCAATGCAAGGTTAACATTTACTGCCACTGTCAGTAAGCTCTCCATTTTCCAAATGGTTCAGCAGCTGGTTTAGCACAGTGGGCTTAAACAGCTGGCTTGTAATGCAGAACACTGCCAGCAGCGCAGGTTCAATTCCCGTACCGGCCTCCCCGAACAGGCGCCGGAATGTGGCAACTAGGGGCTTTTCACAGTAACTTCATTGAAGCCTACTTGTGACAATAAGCGATTATTATGGTCAGGCTGAGTTATGCTGAGAGTTTTCTTTATTCTTTCACAGGATGTAGGTGTCACTGGCTAGGCCAGGAACTTCATTGCCCATTCCTGATTGCCCTTGAGAAGGTGGTGGTGAGCTGCTTCTTGAACCGCTGCAGTCCACCCACAGTGCTGTTAGGGAAGGAGTTCCAGGATTTTGACCCAGCGACAGTGAAGGAATGGCGATATAATCCCAAATCAGGATAGTTTGTGCATTGGAGGGGAGCTTACAAGTGGTGGTGTTCTCATGCATCTGCTGCCCTTGTTTGCAGGTTTGAAATTGCTGTTGAATGAGGAGTTCCTACAGTGCATCTTGTCACTGGTATTCTTTTGAGGGTTTATTGACATCCAATGAAAGAAACCGCTTACCCTTTCTTATTCTTTCTCACGCGCTTCCTTCACGCTCCCTCCTCTCCACAGCCAAAATATTAAGTTATCAGCCCACTTGTTTTGAAAAAAATACTTCCTAGATGTGGGCATCACTAGCTAGATTGGCATTTGATGAACATTCCAAATCGCCCTGCGAGGGTGATGCTGGACCACTAATATTGCTTTGATACAACTGGGGCGAGCAGAGAGTGGTTATGTGCGAATGATACTGGTGTGGGAATGGAGTCACATATAGGCCCGACCAGGTAATGAAAGCGAGTTCCTTCAGGACACTGGTAAAGCAGTAATGAACTTTTGTGGATTTATTTATTTATTTATTTATTTATTTTTAACGGGTACCAGGTTTTTCTTTCCAGTGTATTCACTTTGAAACAAATACAAGTTCTCAAACAGTCTCAGTGGGATTTGAACTCGCGTCTTCTGGAATATTAGACCAGTAACGCAAGTTATACCACCATACCACAAACTACAACTCCTTTCCCATGAGACAGCCTTTGACTGTCATTCTGTACCTCACCTGCAATGCGACGGCTAACACTTGGAATTGTGTGAGGAAACAAGCAACCGAGGTTAGTATTCCAATGTGCCATGCACTGACGTGCCAATACAGTGAACCTTGGGCTGAATTTTCATTTAGGGGGTGGGAAACGAGAGTCGGGATTGTTTCCGGGACCCAAACCCATCCCTAGGGAAGCAGTCATATGATGGGATTTTTAGCCAAGTCTCCTGCTTAATTAGTGTGGAGACAGGTTCCCTATCCAATTAAGGGTTTTGGGCAAGCTCTGGAAGGTGCAGGGCCAATCAGAGGCCTTTCAGCTCGAGAGGAGCAACTGGCAGCAAAGAGTAAGTAACGGAAAGGACGCTTCATCATGGAGGCCATCTCACCAGGTTTTTGTAAAAGAGAAAGTGGAATTAAAAGCTGAAAAAGCAGCCATGCCACCACTCGGGGAGAGCGCTGCAGGAGCGGGCAGGGGGATGCATCCACATCAAAGCAGGCAGAGAGGGCCTCTAGGTCCCTGGACCACTGGCATCACCACTACCTCGGCTCTCACCCCAGCCAGCTGCTGGATGTCTAACCAGGAATGGGGTCAGAGAACTGGCCTGCCTGCCTACCAACACTCGTATTTTCAGTTCCCCACCGTCTCCATTCCCCACCGTCTCCATTCCCCACATCGGCTGGGCTCAAAAATTCAGCCCACCATCTTTAATATATAAACAGCACATCAGATACACAGTGCATCTTCTGATAGTTTGTTAGTACATGTTAAAACCAGTTTGCACCCTTTTGGGTGGGTTTTATTTCCACAGGAAGCAATATTCTCATAAACGCAAACCTTCAGCCAATCACACGCCTCCTTTCAGGTTCAAGGAAGTGAGATCCCGTAGCAGACAGCCTGCAAACTGATACATAAATACAACTGGATAAAGCGCTGATTGGTGGACTTTTTCACTAAGCCTCATACAACACTTAATCCTATCTCCCCAGATGGAAATTTAATAAATAAATACACCCCACTTCAGCACCGCCCTTCAAAACCAATCATTTTCAACTCAGGTGCACTTTGAACTGAAAAGTTTATTATCTCTGATTTACCCTTTCATTCAGTAGATTTCAGCAGTGTCTGCTCTTATAGCACTCTTCATATATAAAGGAAACATCTCAGAAAAAGCACAGCAGAAAATGGGCATTGGGCACGAAAAGAAGGCTCATGATCCTCAAAGCTGCTATATTCTGTTCTGGGCACTGCACCTCAGGAAGGGTACATCAGCTACGGAGTGGTGAAGGGATGGCCTGGGATGGGGGGCAGTGGAGATGGTGCCATTTATCACCAGGCAAATGTCCATACTACCGTAGAATGCCTACAGTTCAGGAGGAGGCCATTCAGCCCATTGAATCTACACCGACCCTTCGAAAGAGCACTCGACCGAAGCCCGCTCCCCTGCCCCATCCCTGCAACCCCACCTAACCGGCACATCTTTGGAGTGTGGGAGGAAACCAGAGCACCCAGAGGAAACCCAAGCAGACACGGGAAAACATGCAAACTCCACTCAGGGTAAAATGGTTAAATTATGAGAACAAATTGTGTAAACTACACTTGCATTCTCTTGCGTAAACATGATTAATGAGTGATCAAATTGTGATCTTTATAGACGATGGTTAAAGGATTTCATATTTTCTTTCCATCCACCCTATTTGCTGTGGTGGAGGATTCTGAACAAGGCCCCTCCAGAGTACAGATGCCAGTCTTCAGACAATTCGATTCACTCCACATGGTTTCAAGAAACAGCTGGGTACTGCAAAGGCTTGGTCCCTGACAATATTCCAGCAATAATACTGAAGACGTGCTCCAGAACATGCGTTCCCCTAGCCAAGCTGTCCCAGTGCAGCTACAACACTGGCATCCATCCGGCATGGTGGAAAATTGCCCAGCTATGTCCTGTGTACAATAAGCAGAACAAATCCAGCCCAGCTATTTACAGTCCCATCAGTCTCCTCTCGATCATCAGTAAAAATACGGAAGGGGTCATCAGCAGTGCTACCAAGCAGCACTTGCTTAGCAATAACCTGCTCAGTGACACTCAGTTTGGGTTCTGCCAGGGTCATTCAGTTCCAGATCTCATTATAGCCTTGGTGCAGAGATAGACAAAGAAGCTGACCTCCAGGAGGGGAGGTGACAGTGTCTGCTCTTGACATTAAAGCAGCAATTACCATCTGTGGAACCCTAAAAACTCGAGTAATAGGAATCAGGGGGAAAATTCTCCACTGTTAGGCACAAACATCTTTAGCGGCTTCATCAATGATCTTCGTTCCATCATAGGGTCAGAAGTGGGGATGTTCGTCGATGATTACACAATGTTCAGCACCCTTTACAACTCCTCAGATACTGAAGCAATCCATGTCTAAATGCAGCGAGACCTGGACAATATCCAGGCTTGGGCTCACAAGTACCAAGTAACATTTATGTCACACACAAGTGCCAGCCAAAGACCATCTCCTACAAAAGCAAATATAACCATCACCCCTTGACATTCAATGGCATTACCATTGCTGAATGCCCCACTATCAACATCTTAGTGGTTATCATTGACCAGATACGGAGCTGGACTAGCCATATAAATACTGTGGCTACAAGAGCAAGTAGGGACTAGGAATCCTGTAGCAAGTAACTCAGCTCCTAACTCCATAAAGCCCGTCTCTGTAAGTGTGATGAAATATTCTCCACTTGCCTGAATGAGCGCAGCTCCAACAAACATTTCAACACCATCACAGTCTGTGGGGAGTTTGCACATTCTCCCCGGATCTGCGTGGGTCTCACCCCCCACAACCCAAAGATGTGCAGGTTAGGTGGATTGGCCACGATAATCTGCCCCTTAATTGGAAAAAAAATAATTGGGTGCACAAAATTTATATTGAAAAAAAGAATTTAAACACCATCTAGGACAAAATAGCCCGCTTGATTGGCACCCCTTCCACAAACATTCACCCTCTCCACCACCGATGCACAGCAACAGCAGTGTGTGCCATCTACAAGATGCACTGCAGGAACTCATCAAGGCTCCTTCGATAGCACCTCTGAACCCATGACCATTACCATCTGGAAGAACAAGGGCAGCAGACACTCTGGAACACCACTTCAAAGTTCCGCGCCAAACCACTCACCCTCCTGAGTTGTTTTAGTTTAATATTGAGATGTGGTGCTGGTAGCTAGGCCAACATTTATTGGTCATCCTTAATTGCTCTCAAGGCAGTGAGCTGCCTTCTTGAATCGACTTCTGGAACTGACTTGGAAATATATTGGCCGTTCCTTCACTGTTGCTGGGTCAAAATCCTGGAACCAACACCCTCCCCAACAGCACTGTGGATGTACTGACACCACAAGGCGAAGGAACAAGTTCCAGCAAACCTGGCTAATTTTGCATATGATCCCAGTACGACCACTATCTTCGATAGTTGCAAGGTACACCACAAGGACTGCAGCGGTACAAGAAGGCAGCTCACCACCACCAAAAATACATAAACTTGGAGCCAGATCATTCAGAAAAGGAAAGTCAAGATAACCTCTACAGGAAAATGGAGAAAGTTAATAGTCTATGTTGGATACCATTATCCAGTGAGCACTGAGCACCTCCAAAAGTCACGAAAGAACTGGAATAAGTGCAGAAAGGAAAAAACATATCTATAAAGATTGAAGCCAACTGATTAACAATTTGTAACAGCTCATCTCACAGGAAAACACGTTTTATCAATAATATTTGAAATGAATGAAAGGAATGAAAATCGCTTATTGTCACAAGTAGGCTTCAAATGAAGTTACTGTGAAAAGCCCCTAGTCGCCACATTCCAGCACCTGTTCTGGGAGGCTGGTACGGGAATTTATTATGTGGTTGATTCAAAAGTTCTAATTGCTTAATCTACTGGAAATGCAAAAGCTGCATATACTCAACACCTTGTGTATTCGAGTTTTACTACAACTGGCTATCAGGCTCCCATTATACCATCATCATACGGTACCAAAGAAGAACCAGGCAATGTGCCTCAATGACTACCGCCCGGTGGCCCTGACGTCAGTCATAATGAAATGCTTCGAGAGGCTGATCATGAAGCGCATCACCTCCATACTCTCAGAACGCCTTGACCTACTTCAATTCGCATACCGTCGCAACCTGTCCACATCAGACGCCATTTCCCTGGCCCTACACTCATCCCTAGAGCATCTCGAAAACAAGGACTCCTACATCAGACTCCTATTTATTGACTACAGCTCTGCCTTCAACACCATAATCCCAGCCAAGCTCATATCAAAGCTTCAAAACCTAGGACTTGGCTCTCCACTCTGCAACTGGATCCTCGATTTTCTGACCAACAGACCACAATCAATAAGAATGAACACCAACACCTCCTCCACAATAGTCCTCAATACCGGAGCCCCGCAAGGCTGCGTACTTAGCCCCCTACTCTACTCCCTGTACATACACGACTGCGTGGCAAAACTTGGTTCCAACTCCATCTACAAGTTTGCTGACGATACGACCATAGTGGGCCGGATCTCGAATAACGACGAGTCAGAATACAGGAGGGAGATAGAGAACCCGGTAGAGTGGTGTAATGACAACAATCTCTTCCTCAATGCCAGCAAAACTAAAGAGCTGGTCATTGACTTCAGGAAGCAAAATACTGTACACACCCCTGTCAGCATCAACGGGGCCGAGGTGGAGATGGTTAGCAGTTTCAAATTCCTAGGGGTGCACATCACCAAAAATCTGTCCTGGTCCACTCACATCGACGCTATCACCAAGAAAGCACAACAGCGCCTATACTTCCTCAGGAAACAAAGGAAATTTGGCATGTCCACATTAACCCTTACCAACTTTTACAGATGCACCACAGGCTGCATCCCATCGGGCTGCATCACAGCCTGGTATGGCAACTGCTCGGCCCAGGACCGCAAGGAACTTCAGAGAGTCGTGAATACCGCCCAGTCCATCTCACAAACCTGCCACCCATCCATGGACTCCATCTACACCTCCTGCTGCCTGGGGAAAGTGGGCAGCATAATCAAGGATCCCTCCCACCCGGCTTACTCGCTTTTCCAACTTCTTCCATCGGGCAGGAGATACAGAAGTCTGAGAACACGCACGAACAGACTCAAAAACAGCTTCTTCCCCCACTGTCACCAGACTCCTAAATGACCGTCTTATTGACTGACCTCATTAACACTACACCCTGTATGCTTCATCCGATGCCAATGCTTATGTAGTTACATTGTATATCTTGTGTTTCCCTATTATGTATTTTCTTGTACTTTCTTGAATTTTGTTTAATTCTCTTTCCTTCCCATGTACTGAATGATCTGTTGAGCTGCTTGCAGAAAAATACTTTTCACTGTACCTCGGTACACGTGACAATAAACAAATCCAGTCCAATCCAATCATCTCAAATCCAACAACTTTTATTTACCGTCACCATACATTGATTGAGAGCGTGAATATAAAATTGGACGGGTGGGGAAAATATAAAAGGGCTTTGGGGAGGCCCATTCCACTGGACAAATATCAAGTTGACTTAGAAATGAAATGCAATGTTTAGTGTTCTGCACATGTCCTTGGACAAATTCAGCAATGCATTCATCACCAAGGTGATGATACTGCTTTTTGTTTGTGCAACACATTCTAGCAACAATGATTTCATTGTGATTAGTTCAAAGTCTCAACGGCTGTGCCAAGCCAATCGCGATCATAAACAAGTACCATTTTTACTCGTTCCCCTCCCACCCCAAACTAATAGTTCAGAGGCTGGTTGGACATGAATTCTACACACCACGATTAAGACAGTCTTCCTTAGTGGACAGTGTCTAAATGAAAGAAAATGCCATCACCTTTTGTGACAAAAGCATGCAGTATTATTACAGGTAGACTCAATGGTCGGGATTCTCCGAGCCCTCGCCAGGTCGGAGAATCGGCTGGGGGTCGCGAGAATCCTGCCACGGCGCTCCGACCCTGTGCCGCCGAAACTCCGGTAGCCCGTGCAGTCATTGCAGCACCGGTCGGGGGCCGTTGAATGCGTCCCACCCGGCGGGACCTCGGCATTCTGGCTGCGGGGGCAATCCTGGGTGGCCAGGCCCACGATCGGGGGCTACTGATCAACGGGCGCACTCATTCATGGGGGGGGGGGGGTTTGTTCCTCCACTCCGGGCCCCTGCAGGGCTCCGCCACGTTGCGCGGGGGCCGGTGTGGAGACGGCCACCCCGCGAATTCACCGGCACGGAGGTGGCCATCGCGCACATGCATGGACCTGTGCCGGCCATGCAGGGCAAGCTTTGCCGCTGGAGCAGCGCACAGCACTCCGGCACCGTTCTAGCCCCCGAATTACTGGGCCTCAAGGCCATTGACGCCGGCATTCCTCGCGTCGGTTTTGACGCGCGTCAACACGTGGACGCGATATCGGAGAATCCCAGCCAATGACTGAATACATCATTGATACAAATCAACCTCCACAAATGAGAAGAATGAGGTTAAAAAAATATATAAATCATTTTGTGAATCTTTTATTTCTTATTCTTTCATAGGAGGTGGGTGTCACTGGCAAGGCCAGCAGTTGCCCATTTCTAATTGCCCTTAACTGAGTGGCTTGCTAGGCCATTTCAGAGTCAATCACATTGCGATGTATCTGGAGTCATGGGTAAGATTTTAAGGACGGCGAGCAATCAGTGCTCCCACTAGCACCCTGAGTGTTGATTGGCAGTGCGAGATTTCCATCCACTCTCGGACGGAAGTCACGCTCGTGGGAGCCGTTGACCAAATTGGCTGACAGCTCTCCAACCAGGCCAGACACAGCACTGCAGTGGCCAAAAGCAGTACTGCCTTCGTGCTCTGCCTTTCAAAAAGGTTTGTCCCTAGTGCAGGAGACCCCTGGGGTGTAAAATTCTGCCATGTATATAGGCTAGACTAGGTAAGGATGGCAGATTTCCTTCCCTAAAGAACATTAGTAAATCAGATCTATTAATTAAATTTACATGCCACCACTGCTGTGGTTTGATTCAAAGCCAGAGAGTTAGACTGGGGCTCTGAATTAATAGCCCAGTGATATTACCACCACACTCCTGTCTCTCCCAATTTTACAATGGGAGAGACATAATAGTTACAGATAGGAAGCCTGCAGGGTGAGAGTATGGTCCTGGGATACAAAAGGATGATTGTGTGAGAGGAGGCTAGCTTCACCCAGAATGGGTGGCATATGGTCACTGGAGTAGCCACACCCCCTCCTGACACCGAAGGGTTGGAATCTTTCATATACACCATGTGCTGTTTCTTCAACAAACCATGAGAAGGTGGGAGGGGGAAGTTACTGAGAAGTAACTTGTCAGTATGGGACAAGAGCAGGCATTCTAAAGTGAAAAAAGGAAGGGGCAGTTCAGAAAGAGAGGGCAATAACTGACCAGAAGAACTTCAAGCAGGATGCCGATGGATCCTGCTTCATGTCCTTGCCTGGTCTGGCCTACATCTGATTCCACATCCAGAGTAATGTGGTTGACTCTGAATTGCCTTCTGAAATGGCCTCGTAATCCACCGAGGCCAAGGGCAATTAGGGACGAGCAGCAAATGCGAGTGTCACCCACATCCCATGAAATAATTATTTAAAAATAAGCATGTGTGTCACTCAATCATTTATAGGCCCGATAGAAATTGCCTCACATCCTTTTCCCAACTTCCCCAACGTGGGGCAACACGGTAGCATGGTGGTTAGCATAAATGCTTCACAGCTCCAGGGTCCCAGGTTCGATTCCCGGCTGGGTCACTGTCTGTGCGGAGTCTGCACGTCCTCCCAGTGTGTGCGTGGGTTTCCTCCGGGTGCTCCGGTTTCCTCCCACAATCCAAAGATGTGCGGGTTAGGTGGATTGGCCATGCTAAATTGCCCATAGTGTCCTAAAAAGTAAGGTTAAGGGGGGGGGTTATTGGGTTACGGGTATAGGGTGGATACGTGGGTTTGAGTACGGTGATCATGGCTCGGCACAACATCGAGGGCCGAAGGGCCTGTTCTGTGCTGTACTGTTCTATGTAACTCCCCATCTGCGGTCTGACTTTTGCCAGTCCAACAGCCATTTTCAGGCAAGAATTGGAAGTATCAAGTGCTGATTCTAGATCATGTGAATCCAGTAGCAAGGCCCATCCCAGAATGAAGACTTCTCCAAGAAGTCTCATTCTGCTACACCCTGGTACTAGATCAGGCTCTGACTGGATTCAGCCTGCAATTACACCATAACTAACATGTCAGTCCAAAGCTATGGGAAACTTAAACAATTAATCACTGCACCACAAATACAGAGACCGTGCCCCATATCCAGGGAGCTTGGGACCTGATGTGCAGGGGTAGAGGGATTTATCAGATTTTGGGTCAAACGGCATATATGCTGGAAGTCTGAAAAAAGGCTGAAACCTTTCCTACATGGATCTTCTTTTATTTCTTGTTAAATGACATGTTTCTCATGATCATCAATTCTGCTGAAGGTTACACCGAAAATGTCATGACCTGCCTTACTCCCAGAGATGCTGACTGTAATTGTAGTTTCCAGTATAGGTTTTCAGGTCCTTCCTGAATTTGGGACACTGTATAAAGGGTCCAGCGGTACCTGTATAGTCCACACTTTTGATGGTACAACCGAGGCCCTTATAAAGCAACTTGCATTTCTTTCGCATCCACAGGACATCTCAATACCCTTTCCAGTTAATTAAAAACTTTGAAATGCAGTCACTACTGTAATACACAGAACACAGCTGCAATGGGTTCCCACAAGTAGCAATCAAATCTATTGGCTCGATCATTTGTTCTAGACTCTTGTTGGCAGTAGATATTGGCCAGGGCACCACAGAGAATTAACTCTATTTTTTTTTCAGGTGATGTGGGCGTTGCTGGCAAGACCAGCATTTGTTGCCCATCTCCAATTGTCATTGAACTGAATATTTTATAGGAAAATTAACCAAATTGCTGTGGGCCTGGAGTCACATTTGGGCCAGATCGGCTAAGGATGGCAGATTTCCTTCCCTAAAGGACATTAACGAAATCAGATGGGTCTTTACAACAATCAGGTCACCATTACTGGGCCCAGCTTCATATTCCAGATTTGTTGGTGGAATTCAACTTCCGTCAGTTGCCACAGTGGGATTCAAACGCATTCCCCCAGAGCAATTGTCCTGGGCCTCTGGATTACTACTTCAGTGACATTACCACCACACCACGGTCTCCTCCACAAAATAGATGTTTCACGTCCAGCTGAGGGGCCAGACAGGGCCTCGGTTTAACATCTCGTTCAGAAGAATGGCACATCCAACAGTGCAGCATTCCCTCAGTACTGCACTGGAATGACAGTCTGAATTTGATACTAAAATCTCTGGAGTGGAACTTAAGTCCACAATCTTCTGATTCTGAGCTTATTTCTAATTAATTTTACAGTATGTGAGTGTCGCTGGCTAGGCCAGCATTTATTGCCCATCCCTATTTGTCCTCGAGGTGATGGTGGTGAGTTGCCTTCTTGAACTGCTGCAGTCCCGGAGGTGTAGGTACATCCATAATGCTGTTTGGGAGAGAATTCCAGGATTTTGCCCCAGCAACAGTGAAGGAACAGCGGTGTATTTCCAAGTCAGGATGGTGAGGGGTACTTCCAAATGATGGTGTTCCCTGGTATCTGCTGCTCTTGTCCTTCTAGATGGTAGTCATCATGGGTTTGGAAGGTACTGCCAAAGGAACCTAGGTGAGCTCCTACAATGTATCTTGCAGATGGTACACACAGCTGCCACTGCTTGTCAGTGGCATTGCGAATACTACCACTGAACCAAGACTAATCTGAACTGGGTTCAAGTCCATGTTAAAAAAAAATGCCCAAGCACTAGGTACTCACATTATGCTGCTGAATGAGGATTTCCCGTGCAGCATTGAAGATCAGAGTGTGTAAGTTGCTGGAGTAAAAGGCTAGTGTGTAGTCGTAGTCAAAGCCATAAATCTCAATATCCGAGAGGCAGACCTCATTGTTGGCAAATATTCCATCTGGATTAAGAAAATACGCTCTAGCTGGAAATATATGTTCTGTGAAAGTGAGGATACAAATGTACTGTTAGATATCATTCCTATAAAAGTATAACCTACACAAATAATCCCATTTCTTCAAACTAACATCTGTCAAATGGAATTATGTACAGATCTGCCTCAACCCAATTGAATGGTGGAGAAGGCTTGAAGGGGCAGGACAATCTACAACTTTTCCTACAATCAGAGGTATACTTATAGGACGGAGTAATAGAGGGCCCAGAATAAAGGAAAATCAACACTGGTACTGATAAGTTGAAAGGGCAAGGAATGCAAGGCTATGCTGGCCAGATTAGATGAACATAGAACATACAGTGCAGAAGGACGCCATTAGGTCCATCGAGTCTACATCGATCCACTTAAACCCTCACTTCCACCCTATCCCCGTAACCCAATAACCCCTCCTAACCTTTTTGGTCACCAAGGGCCATTTATCATGGCTAATCCACTTAACCTGCACGTCTTTGGACTGTGTGAGGAAACCGGAGCACCCAGAGGAAACCCACGCAGACACGGGGAGAATGTGCAGACTCCGCACAGACAGTGACCCATGGGGAAATCGAACCTGGGACCCTGGTGCTGTGAAGCCACAGTGCTATCCACTTGTGCTACCGTGCTGCTTGGAGCAATAAACACTGGCATTGATCCACTGGGCTAAATGGTCTGCTTCTGTTCTGCTAATTCTACGTATTGAACATAATTAGTTTCAATTGCACAGCTTTTCATCCCCTGTACCAGACTTGTTAAATATTCGCCCGAATGAGCAGGAAGCCTGGACTAGGCAAAATGCTAGCATTCAGGCTGGTATTGATGGCACACTTGCGAAACCAGAAGACAAATCATTCTTCACATCCTTCACCAAAAGATGCAACAGGGGAAGAGACAGAGAGAGAAACAATTTCAGCTGGTTAGGAAGTCTAAAACTGCAGCGTCATAGTCTAGAAAACAGAGGCAGACCATTCAGGAATGAAATTTGGAAACACTGCTGCGTACACACATACAGACACACAAAGTGATGTTCAGAACTCTCTTCCACAAATAGCAATTGTTGCAAGATCAATTGTTTGTTTTAAAACTGAGATTGACATATTTTAGTTAACCAAAGGTATTAAGGGATAAGGGGCAAAGGTGAGTATATGGAGTTAACTCACAGATCAGCCATTGTCTCACTGAGGAGTCAAATGGCATACTCTCTCTCATCTTCTTTCATTTTACCTACCTTCTTTTTGCCTGGTGCTGATCCATTGTTTCCAGATTCAGAATAGAATTTCACTGGAAACAAGAAATACAGGCAAGGTCTTGGAAGAGATATATGGCTTAATGGGAAATCTGATCTGGCATCAGGAGTTAAAAGGATCAAGTGTTATAAATTCACTGCCGACATCCTCTCTATAAATGGAAAGGCGGCTGTCATATGGTCTGTTGGCTGGAAGGCCAACCCCATTCTATTAGAGCTTAAATGATGATGACCATCTTTTGTTGACATTTAATATCACTGGCACCCGTAGACTATTCGAGCATTTTGAGGTTACGAGGCAGCTTGGACAAGTTAAGTTCTGGAATGCACTGGCTGATTCTGTCCTAACATTTATCTGTCGTAACATCGGATAAACACTTGGGAGGGGAGAAATGAGAAGGGTCACAGGGAAAGAGACAAAGGAGCAGGATTAATTGGAATCAAATGTTAAAACCGAGGCCCTGTCTGCCCTACCAGGTGGTTTTAAAAGATCACTTGGCACAAAGAACAGCAGGGAAATTATCAACATCACAAAAGCAGAGATTGCTGGAAAAACTCATCAGGTCTAACAGCATCTGCAAGAAGAGAAAGCAGAGGAAACATTTTGCGTCCTTTGGGCACTTCAGCAGAACTGGAGAGAGAAACGAGTTAGAAGTGAGGGATTGCAACCAAAGGTTGCAACTTTTAACTCTCACAGCTACACTTTAAATTTCAACACATTCTCTCTCCCTTCCATCTGTTCTGACGACGAGCCAAAGGACTCAAAACATTAACTCTGTTTTCTCTCCTTATAGATGCTGCTGAGATTTTCCAACATCCTGCGTTCTGGAGGTTCCGGCATCTGCAGCATTTCGCTCATCACAAACACAGAACTGCCATTATCCCATTGGGGTTTGTGGGAGCTTGCTGTGCGGAAATTCGCAGCAGGGTCTATCTCATTACAAACGTGACTGCACATAAAGTACTCCATTGGCTGTGAAGCGCATTGTGACATCCAATGGTCGTGAAAGTCGCTATATAAATGTAGGTCTTTAAACTCTTCCCGAAGAGCCGTCACAAGTACGATGGGCCAAATGGCCTCTTTCTGCGCTGTCAGGTTATGGTTTTCAGTTGCAGTGGCTTGTATTACACAGCTATTTTTGCGGCTGGTCTGGGAATGGAAGACAGATGTCAAACAGCGCCCAGATCGAGTTGTGACATTGCCTAGTTTCCCATGCTGAGCCCCACGCACACTCACCTTCGCTGACTTTCTTGGTCTCGTTGTACATTTCCCACAAGAAGCTCTTCATGTTCCCGGGGCTGCTGGTGTAAGGAGCCGCCGGCTGCACCCACTCCCTCCGCCCCGGCGAGCGCTGCTGCCAGCTGGCTCCGCACAGCGAGCGGGACCGAGAGAGCAGCCTGCCGGGCGGAGGGGGCTCCCCCCGGCCCCGGAGCAGCTCCCTGAAGGCGCTGCCCCGCAGCCTGGCCACTAGCGCCCGCGGGGTCATCTTCAGAGTGTTGGGCTTGAGGGGGTGGAAATCGGCACCGCGCCTCCGCTGGTTCCACGCTGCAATGCTACTACCCTCGCCGAAACCGGTCAGACCGCTTTACGTTCATTGCGAGGGCTGTGCCCCAAGCAGCCTGTCGTCACTTCCCTATTGCAATGCTTCAACCAGCCTAACAGGAGACAGTGGGAGGACGCCAGCTACGCCATAGCAATCATTTGTTTTATTTCTTAATTTAAACAAACAGCCTCATAGAAACTACCGTTTGCGGTACAGGAGAAACTGAATTAGCAAATGGGAAGGGCATGTCATTGGTCACCTCGAAAAATAAAGGAATTTGTTTTTGTTTTAGAAAATGTCATGTATTTTTAAAGCTGCATACAGTTCTATCTGGCACATGACTTGCGTGTTTATTTTTAATTATAAAAGGTAGTTGGGTGGATACTTGAGGAATTTACAAAGTTATAACTAAAGAAAAGAGGAAGTATGACTGGCCTTTCAAAGTGCACTCATGTGACTGATGGGCCGAATGGCCTCCTTTTGTGCTATAAGTTTCCATGCTTCTCTGCATATAGTGGGCTGGATTCTCCGCCGGCGGGATGCTCCGTTTTGCCGGCAGCCCGGGGGTTTCCTGATGGCTTGGGGCTGCCCCACAATGGGAAACCCCATTGACCAGCCAGCGTAACGGAGCATCCTGCCGGCGGCGTGAAACAGAGATGTGACGGGGCGGAGAATCCAGCCCCGTGTCTTTCAGGATCTGAAGACATGAAACACTGCAGCATCAGTGACGAACCTTGACATCAGGGTAGTATTTGACCAGCGGTGGCATCAAGGAACCTGAGCAAAACTGGGGTCAATGGGAATCTGGGTGGGTGTGGTTGGGGGGGGGTGGGGTGTCATGCGAGGGAGACATTAGGAACTTGGGTCCAGAAATGAGACCCTAATGTAGCAGGCAATTTAAGCATTAAACAGACGCAGGGTAAAAAAAGAACCTGCTAGCGCACAGGCGCCAGAATGTGGCGACTAGAGGTTTTTCACAGTAACGTCATTGCAGTGTTAATGTAAGCCTACTTGTGACAATAAAGATTATTATTATAGTCAGAGGGATACGCCCACACCTGGCCGAGTTACATGTTCCAGTCAGATTTAAACTTGTTAATGGGAATACACTGGATGCCCCAGATCCATTGTTCTTTGGGACACTCCTGTCTGACCAGCTATTAGACCATTACAGAGTCTGATGGACTCTTTGTCTGTCAATGGGACATTAGTTGCATATCAATAGCATGGCTCTGTTCTTTTGTATAAACAGGAGTGGGCAATCAAACAGCTCAGCTAATGCTGACGGGTTCAAGCCTCGAAACTCCAGCAGAGAACCTTTGTTTGAGCTGCTGGGTGGAACTTGGAGAGAGAGAGAGAAAGAATGCTGTTCTGAACAGTTACAGGAAAAGGCATTGGAAATCGAGAAGGTCATGAAAGTTGCCACCGAGGTTCCGGTGGCGGCAATGCGGAGCTAAGCCGCACGATCGGCAGCTCCCGCGAATAACGGACTTTGGGGCTCTTTTCAGGGCCCCCAACGGAACTTTGTCGACAAATCCCGACGTGGGAAGGGGACTGGAGTCGATCCCTAAGGTCCTATGATCCGATTAGGAGTGGGGTAAGAAGAAAAACGGTGGAAGCACCCCTGGAAAAGCAGGGAAAGAGAAACAAAATGGCGGCCGGCGGAGGCCTTGTGGAGCTGAGGTAGTGGGCGCAGGAGCAGCGGGAGACTCTGCTGCACTGCTTCCAGGAGCTTAAGGTGGAGCTGCTGGAGTAGCTGAAGGCTACCACCAGAAAGCTGATGGAGACTCAGACAGCCCAGGGGGCCGCGATCCGGGAGCTGCAGCAGCAGGCCTCCGAAAGGGAGGATGAGGCCGCGGACGTCGCGGGGAAGGTGGAGATGCATGAGGCGCTCCATAAAAGGTGGTAGGAGCGGTTTGAGGAGCTGGACAACCAGTCGAGGCGGAAGAATTTACGGATCCTGGGCCTCACGGAGGGGCTGGAGGGGTCGGACCTGGCGGCCTACGTGGTTGTTGTGCTGAACTCGCTGATGGGAGCTGGGTCCTTCCAGGGGCCCCTGGAGTTGGAGGGGGCCCACAGAATTCTGGCTAGGAGGCCCAAGCAGAACGAGCCGCCACAGGCGGTGTTGGTGCGGTTTCACCGGTTCGTGGATCGTGAGTGCGTGCTCCGGTGGGCCAAGAAGGAGCGGAGCAGCAAGTGGAAGAACACGAAGGTGCGGATCTTCCAGGACTGGATTGCGGAGGTGGCTAAGCAGAGGGCCGGGTTTAACCGGATGAAGGCGGTGCTCCACAGACGGAGCGTGAAGTTTGGCATGTTGCAGCCGGCGCGTCTGTGGGATACCTACAAGGACCGGCACCATTATTTTGAGTCCCCGGAGGAGGCGTGGGCCTTTGTGCAGGCCGAGAAACTGGACTCAAACTGAGGGTCTAGGATGGGGGATGTTGTATGATAATGTACTTGTGTTTGCTCTGTTTAATGCAAGATGTGGGTTGGCTTTAGGGTGTGTGGGGTGATGTCGTTATGTCTTTTTGTATGGGTCTGGTGGACGGGTTTGGGCAGGGAGGTAAACGGGGAGTGCGGGGAGCTGGTGGGGGGAGTGGCAATGGGAGTTGCCCTAGAGGAGGCGGGGTTGGGCAGGGCGAAAGCGCGGGCTTTTCTCTGGTTTCCCGCGCTGTGGGATGATGGGGGCGGAGTCGGGGCCGAGAAGCGCGGGCCATTGCTGGCTGTTATTTTCCTGCGCAAGAGCGGGGGGGGGGGAGGAGGGCATGCTGATGGGCACGAAGGAAGAGGGGTAGTCCCACGTGGGGAGGAGTTGGAGGTAGAGCGGGAGTCGCCGGGGTCAGCAGAAGTTAGCTGGTGCCATGAAGGGAGGGGCGCGGCTAGGTGGGGTCCTAGCCTGGGGGGGGGTTACCGGGTTGCTGCTGAAATGGTCAGGAAGGAGCTGGAGGATGCAGGGGGTGCTGGAGGGGGGGAGTTGCCGCCGTGGGGAACTGGCCAAGCGGGGGACGCTGGCCAGTGGTGGGCAGGGGATGGGAGCAGGGAGCCCTCTGATCCGGCTGATAACCTGGAATGTGAGGTGGCTGAATCGGCCGGTCAAACAGGCCTGGGTATTTGCGCACTTGAAGGCGGCTGAAGGCGGATGTGGCCATGCTCCAAGAGACACACCTGAGAGTGGTGGACCAGGTTCGGCTGTGGAAGGGATGGGTGGGCCAAGTATTTCACTCAGGGCTGGATGAGAAGAGTAGGGGGGTGGCGATCCTGGTGGGAAAGAGGGTGTTGTTTGAGGCGTCAAATGTGGTGGCTGACAGTGGCGGGAGATATGTGATGGTGAGTGGTAAGCTGCAGGGGGAGCGGGTGGTGTTGGTGAATGTTTACGCCCCAAATTGCGACGATGCGGGGTTTATGCGGCGTATGTTGGGCCGCATTCCGGACCTGGAGGTGGGGGGCCTGATCATGGGGGGGGAGACTTCAACACGGTACTGGATCCCCCATTGAATCGATCCAAGTCCCGGACGTGTAGGAGGCTAGCGGCGGCTATGGTGTTGAGGGGATTTATGGACCAGGTGGGGGGGGGGTGGATCCCTGGAGGTTTGCGAGGCCAAGGGCCAGGGAATACTCGTTTTTCTCCCACGTACATAAGGCCTATTCGAGGATTGATTTGTTTTGTCCTGAGTAGGGGGTTGGTTTCGAGGGTGGAGGATGTGGAATACTCCGCCATTGCCATTTCAGATCATGCCCCGCAATAGGTGGACCTCGGGCTGGGGGAAGAGAGGGACCAACGCCCGCTCTGGCGCTTGGAGGTGGGGCTGCTGGCAGATGAGGAGGTGGTCGAGAGGGTTCGGGGGTGTATCGAGAGGTACCTTGAGGCCAACGATAACGGGGTGGTCCGAGTGGGGACGGTCTGGGAGGCATTGAAGGCGGTGACTAGAGGGGAGTTGATTAACATAGGGAGAGGGGGGAGCAGAGGGAGAGGGAGAGACTGATAGGGGAGATGGCGAGGGTGGATAGGAGATATGCGGAGGCTCCAGAGGAGGGATTGCTGGGGGAGAGGCATAGCCTTCAGGCCAGGTTCGACCTATTGACAACCAGAAAGGCGGAAACTCAGTGGAGGAAAGCACAGGGTGCGGTGTATGAATGTGGGGAGAAGGCGAGCAGGAAGCTGGCACACCAGCTCCGAAAGCGAGGTGCGGCCAGGGAGATTGGGGGAGTGATGGATGGAGCTGGGAAGGTGGTGCGGAGGGGGGTAGATGTTAATGGGGTCTTCAGGGACTTCTATGGGGAACTGTACCGGTCTGAACCCCCAGTGGAAGGGGGTGGAATGGGGCGCTTCTTGGACAAGCTGTCCCCTTCGGGGAAGGCGCCGGGGCCGAATGGGTTTCCGGCTGAATTTTATAAAAGGTAGGCGGACTTGTTGGGCCCCCTGTTGGTCCGGACCTTTAATGAGGCAAGGGAGGGGGGGGGGGGGGCTTTGCCCCCAACTATGTCACGGGCGCTGATTTCCTTGATCCTGAAGCGGGACAAGGACCCTCTGCAGTGTGGGTCATCTAGGTCGATCTCGCTGCTATATGTAGACGCCAAGCTGCTGGCAAAGATCTTAGCCACAAGAATAGAGGATTGTGTGCCGGGGGTCATTCATGAGGACCAGACGGGGTTTGTGAAGGGAAGGCAGTTGAATACAAACGTACGAAGGCTCCTCAACGTTATTATGATGCCGGCTGTGGAAGGGGAGGCGGAGATAGTGGTGGCATTAGATGCGGAGAAGGTCTTTGATAGGATTGAGTGGGAGTATCTGTGGGAGGTGTTGGAGTGGTTTGGGTTTGGGGAGGGGTTTGTCCGTTGGGTGAGGTTGTTCTATGAGGCCCCGATGGCGAGTGTAGCCACGAATAGGAGGAGGTTGGAGTACTTTCGGCTGTACCGGCGGACGAGACAGGGGTGTCCCCTGTCCCCCTTGCTCTTTGCGTTGGCAATTGAGCCCCTGGCCATGGCGTTGAGGGAGTCAGGGAACTGGAGGGGCCTGGTGCGGGGTGGGGAGGAGCATCGAGTGTCGCTTTATGCGGACAACCTGTTGCTGTATGTGGCGGACCCGGTGGGGGGGGATGCCGGAGGTGATGAGGATTCTTAGTGAATTTGTGGGCTTCTCTGGGTATAAGCTGAACCTGGGCAAGAGCGAGTTGTTCGTGGTGCACCCGGGGGATCAGGAGGAGGGGATTGGTAGGCTCCCACTGAAGCAGGCAGGGAAGAGCTTCAGGTACCTAGGAGTCCAGGTGGCTGGGAGCTGGGGGGCCCTGCACAAGCTCAACCTCACAAGGTTGGTGGAGCAGATGGAGGAGGAGTTCAAAAGGTGGGATATGTTACCGCTGTCACTGGCGGGGAGGGTGCAGTCCGTTTAAGATGACGGTGCTCCTGAGGTTTTTGTTCCTGTAACATTGCCTCCCCATCCTTATCCCAAAGGCCTTTTTTAGGAGGGTCAACAGGAGTATCACGGGATTTGTGTGGGCGCATGGGACTCCGAGGGTGAGAAGAGTGTTCTTGGAACGGGGCAGGGATACAGGGGGGCTGGCGTTGCCCAACCTCTGTGGGTACTACTGGGCTGCCAACGCAGCGATGGTGCGTAAGTGGGTAATGGACGGGGAAGGGGCAGCATGGAAGAGGATGGGGGTGGCGTCCTGTGTGGGCACGGGCCTGGAGGCGCTGGTAACGGCGCCGTTGCCGCTACCTCCAACGAGGTATACCATGAGCCCAGTGGTGGCGGCTACCCTCAAAATTTGGGGGCAATGGAGACGGCACATGGGAGAGGTGGGGGGCTCGATGGAGGCCCCGATACGGGGGAACCATCGGTTTGTTCCAGGGAGCATTGATGGCGGATTTCTGGGCTGGCACAGGATAGGGGTTAGGAGGTTGAGGGACCTGTTTGTGGAGGGGAGGTTCGCGAGCTTGGGGGAGTTAGAGGGGAAGTTTGGGCTCCCCCGGGGAACATGTTTCGGTACATGCAGTTTAGGACGTTTGCCAGGCGGCAGGTGGAGGGGTTCCCCTTTCTGCCCCCACGTGGCGTAAGGGACGGGGTGGTCTCGGGGGTGTGGGTTGGACGAGGGAGGATTTCGGACACATACCGGGTAATGCAGGAGGTAGACGAGCCCTCGGTGGAGGAACTGAGCTGGGTGAGGGGAATGAGGAGGGGATGTGGGCGGATTCCCTGGAGAGAGTGAATTCCTCCTCTTCCTGTGCGAGGCTTAACCTCATACAGTTCAAGGTGCTGCATAGGGCCCACATGACTGGGACGAGGATGAGTAGGTTTTTCGGGGGCGAAGATAGGTGTGCTAGGTGCTCGGGGAGCCCAGCGAACCACGCCCATATGTTTTAGGCGTGCCCAGCGCTGGGGGAGTTTTGGAAGGGGGTAGCAAGGGCAGTGTCGAGGGTGGTGGGATCCAGGGTCAAGCCAGGCTGGGGACTCGCAATTTTTGGGGTTGCAGTGGAGCCGGGAGTGCAGGAGGCAAAAGAGGCTGGTGTTCTGGCCTTTGCGACCCTAGTAGCCCGGCGGAGGATTCTTCTTCAGTGGAAGGATGCGAGGCCCCCAAGCGTGGAGGCCTGGATCAATGATATGGCGGGGTTCATCAAATTGGAGACAGCGGTGGCAGCCTTTCCTGGACTTCCTGGCGGAACGGTAGGGAAATAGGCCGGCAGCAGCAGCAACCCGGGGGTGGGGGACGTGGGGGGGGTTTGGTTCGGTGGGAGGGAGAACTGTGTACATGGGTTTGTGGGATGTGGCGGGTGTTATCTCTTTCCCTTTTGTTGTTTGCTTCTTTTTTTTCTTCTTCTTTGTTTGCAGTTGCTTTTGTAGTTGGGTGGGTGTTGTTCTTGGGTTTTTACCATGGTTGTTTTGTTAATATTGTTTTGTTGTTTATATTTTGTGAAAATCTTAATAAAAATTATTTTTTAAAAAAAAGAAAGTTGCCACCGAGGCAGGTTTTGGAAAAAAGGTTCAGAACTAATGTCCCCACCAGAAGAAACATTGCTTCGTAAATGCAAGTATTACTTTTCTCTGTCTATGAAAGTGGCATGAGAGCAGCATGAGTTTTTTAATGGGAACTAGTGTGTTAAGGTTAAGACACTGCATGTGGTTGTTATTGTTAAGGTTGAAGTTTAAAAGTTTAAATATTGTTATTGCACCTGGGACAAATCGATCTTTCCGCACCGTCTTCAACCTTTAAAAAATTAGGGCATCTGGTCCAGTCACTTAGCCACTGTTGAGAGCTGACCAGGCTCGCATAACAGGGGAAAGACTCTCCACTTACTGGAGTCAGACCTACAACAAAGGGAGATGATTCTGGTTGTCGGAGGCCAATCATCTCAGTCCCAGGACATCAATGTAGGAGTTCCTCAGGGTATTGTCCGAGGCCCAAACATCTTCAGCTGCTTCATCAATGACCTTCCTTCCATTATAAGGTCAGAAGTGGGGATGTTCATTGATGTCTGCACAATGTTCAGTGCCACTCATGATGCCTCAGATACTGAAGCAGTTTGTGTCCAAATGCAGCAAGACTTGGACAATATTCAGGTTTGGGCTGATAAGTGGCAAGTAACAATCATACCACATAAGTGCTAGGCAATGACCATCTTCAACAAGAAAGATTTTAATCATCTCCTCTTGACAGTCAACGGCATTACCATTGCTGAAACCCCCATTATCAACATACTTTATAAAAATTTTAAATACCCAATTCTTTTTTTACCGTTAAGGGGCAATTTAGCATAGCCAATCCACCTACCCTGCACATCTTTGGGTTGTTGGGTGAGACCCACCCAGACTTGGGGAGAATGTGGAAACTCCACACTGACAGTGACCTGGGTCGGGATTGAACCCGGGAACCTGGGGTGGCACGGCGGCACATCCTGACTGGAAATATATTGCAGTTACCTCACTGTCTTTGGGTCAAAATTCTGGAACTCCCTTCCTAACAGCACTGTGGGTGTACCTACACAGTTTGGCCTGCAGCAGTTCAAGAAGGTGACTCACCAATACCTTCTTAATGGCAATTTAGGATGGACAATAAATGCTGGTCTTGTCAGACACACCCACATTCTGGGAAAGAATTGAAATCCTGCCAGTGAAATATTTTTGCAATTTAATCATTGTCCTTATATAGGAACCAATATGTACACACCAAGATCCCACAAACGTCAATTTTTTATGAGATAGAATTTATCATAGAATTTACAGTGCAGAAGGAGGCCATTCGGCCCACCGAGTCTGCACCGGCTCCTGGAAAGAGCACCCTACCCAAGGTCAACACCTCCACCCTATCCTCATAACCCAGTAACCCCACCCAACACTAAGGGCAATTTTGGACACTAAGGGCAATTTATCATGGCCAGTCCACCTAACCTGCACATCTTTGGACTGTGGGAGGAAACCGGAGCACCCGGAGGAAACCCACGCACACACGGGGAGGATGTGCAGACTCCGCACAGACAGTGACCCAGCCGGGAATCGAACCTGGGACCCTGGAGCTGTGAAGCAATTGTGCTATCCACAATGCTACAGTGCTGCCCTTCATGGTGATTACGAAGTAAGTGGTGGAAGAACATTATGGTATAATTCCTAAATGTAATACTTAAATATCTTGCTAATCTCGTGCAATGATAATAAAGTAAAACCCAACTGACTTCTGTTTAAGTTGGTACTTCTATTCCAACCAGGTTTTCAATTGAGCACAGCGGCTAACCACAGGAGTTGTCCATTCTGGTTGGATCCAGGATCTCCCACCACCACCCAATTACTTTAATAACCATTGTTCTGGGCACTGACTTATCTTGCCAAATTGGTACTGTAATTTCTGAGCTGCTTCTTCTGATTCCATTACTCTTGTAGTTTGGTATCATTTGTATATTTGTGTGTCAATCCAGACCCTTTATGTAAATTGGGCAGCACAGTAGCACAGTGGTTAGCCCAGTTGCTTCACAGCTCCAGGGTCCCAGGTTCAATTCCTGGCTTGGGTCACTGTGCGGAGTCTGCACATTCTCCCCCTGTCCCCCTGTCTGCTTGGATTTCCTCCAGGTGCTCCGGTTTCCTCCCACAGTCCAAAGAGGTGCAGTTTAGGTGGATTGGCTATGATAAATTGTCCTTAGTGTCCCAAAAAGGTTAGGTGGGGTTACTGGGTTACAGGAATAGGTTGGAAGTGTGGGCTTGGGTGAGGTGCTCTTTCCAAGGGCTGGTGCAGACTCGATGGGCTGAATGGCCTCCTTCTGCACTGTAAATTAAATGATAGGAACAGTACTGTCCCAGCACCAAACTTTGATGCATTCCATCCCATATGTTGGCCTTTCTCCGTTCCAACTCATTTCTGAGTTGGCAATGTTTCCTACCCTGAAGCCAGTTTCCTATCATTCTCAGGGTTTAATCCTCAAGATTAATTCCAAATCTGGCATGTGAAACTTCACTGAAAGCCTTTGGAAAGTGGACATAACCCACCTCAGAGGGCTTATCACAGTCCATTTGAAAGCCTCTTCCTGAAGAGGTTGGTCAGGCATGCTCTGCTCTTCTTTTGTTGTTGGCAAGGTTTTTGTTCTGCAGCTGATCGTCACATTCACGTTTAATCATCTATTTCGTTAATTGAATATATATTTTACGTAAGGCATATTAGTCTGCAAATGCATATATTCTGTCCCCATCTGTTCCCTTTGGAGCAGAACAAGTTAAGGAGACATACAGGTGTTGAAATATGATGAAGGGTTTTGCTGGAGTGAACATTGAAAACAGTGAAAAACTGTTTTTGATGGCAGAAGGGTCAGTAATCAGAGGACACAGATTTATGGTAATTGGCAAAAAAACAGAACAAAATGTTTCCTTTTCATGCAGCAAGCCAGGGCCAGGGCGCAAGAGAAATCATAGGCACCAGCGCTTCTCCTGTTTCTGGGCCCCTTATTCCTCCCACACCCCAAACTTTAACCCTCCCCCTCAATCATGCATGATATTTTTTCCTGTTCAAGGTTCACCAATCAACTCACCAAAGAATCGCTGAAAGATCCTGGCAGATTGATGATGCCCGTTGTTGGCATCTGGTTACAAATATTATCTGACAAAAAGGCTGCATTGGGTCATTAAAATTAAGAGAAACAATGATATAATAGTGTTAGTTTGTGTATGTTGATCCCACTGTGAAGAACAAATTTTACTTTAACAGCATCATGCAATATTATGAATATGACATTCGTTATTTATAACTGTGCTGACAATAACACTGATTTTGGTGACTGCTTCAGCCCTCATTAACATGTTCTGCACATTGCATCATATCAACACGATGACAGTAAATTTATATTTGGGGCATACATTCAATACTTGCAACCCAGATAAACTGCACAAGAATCTTTTCCATTCTCTGGTGGTAGAAGAAGACCTTTTTTTGCTTGAGTGCATGATAATTATTCAATATAATTTTTTCATATAAGGGTTGTAATTTGCTTCTATTTTACCAGTAATCTCACAGGTTCGAAAAATCAAATGACGCCTGAGCAACAAAGTGGATCGATTGAATAACATTGGACTTCACTGTCAATAGGAAGCATTGGAACCCTCAGGTGTCTCTGTGCGATATAGATTTTCGGAGACCAGTGGACAACGACTTATTGGTTCTCAATTGTATCTGTGTTTTCTTGATCAGCATAACTCTGCTGATCGCTGCTTATCATTACAATATATTTTCTATATTTTCTATGCTAAAAAACTTTATCACAATATTTCAATACCTCAAAAAATTCATAAAAATCGCCAAGATAGAGTGGAATAATAGGTAAATAGACAAAAGGACAAGATTGAAGTCAATGGAAAGGAGTCTTCAGAATCATGTGTAGTATAAAGCAGGTTACTGATTTACTGAATCTATTGTATTATGAGCAGGAGTAAACCATTTGGCCCTTCAAGCCTGCTCTGCCATTTAGTAACATTGCTTACATTATAATCAGTGACCACAACTCCAAAGTACTTCATTGGCTGTAAAACGATTTGGGCCATCATGAAAATTGCAGTGTAAATGTTGGTTTTCTCTTTCTTTCATTACACCTTCATGTGGTAGGCAAAGTGGCCCTTAATAATGGTGAACCTGGAGGCCCAATATGGAAAACTAATCACAGGGAAATCAACTGATGTTAGGAAAGTGACTACAAAGATATCACATTTTACAGAACAATTCAACTCTGCAGTTATAGAATCATGGAATTTACAGTGCAGAAGGAGGCCATTCGGCCCATCAAGTCTGCACCCAGTGACAATCCCACTGCACCACCGTCTCCCCTTAGCACCCGGAGGAAACCCACGCAGATACTGGGAGAACGTGTAGACTCTGCACAGACAGTGACCCAACGGGAAATCGAACCTGGGACCCTGGCGCTGTGAAGCCACAATGCTATCCACTTGTGCTACCGTGCTGCGCAAAATTTACAGAAGCTGGAATCCCCGCTTTCTAATTCCCAGAGGTGAAAGCAGTGATTGTATCCAGTCAGATGAGAGGCTCCCATTGCCTTGTGCTGTTTGAACCCAAGCGCTGCTGGTCAATTTCAGTCTAACCCGCCCCGAAATTCCAACATCTCCTGCTTGCATTTCCCACTCCCGCAAACCCCCGCCCTATCTTCCCACAAACCCCCGCCCTCCCAACACTAGTAATCCTGAGCCTCAAGTAATGGTTTGGGGAGCGGTTTGAATCCAACTATGGTAGTTGGTTGCATTTGAATTCGGTAGGGATCTGGATTTCAAAGTCTAACGATGACCAGAGACTATCATTGATTGTTATAAAAACCTACCTGATTGCCTAATGCTTTTTAGGGAACAAAATCTGCTGTCCTTAGGTCTGGCCTACATGTGATTCCAGATCTACAGCGATGTGTTTGATTCTTAAATGCCGCGGGCAGCACGGCAGCGCAGTGGTTAGCATTGCTGCTTCGTGGCACCAAGCACCCGGGTTCTATCCCAGTCCTGGGTCACTGTCCGTGTGGAATTTGCATATTCTCCCTGTGTCTGCGTGGGTCTCACCCACAGAACCCAAAAAGATGTGCTGGGTAGGTGAATTGGCCATGCTAAATTGTCCCTTTAAAAAAAAAATCGCGTATTCTGAATTTATATTAGAAAGAAGACTCTTTAAATGCCCTCTGAAAGGTGTTAGTAAACCATTCAGCTCGAGGGCAATTTGGGGTGGGCAATAAATGCGGGTCCAGCCAGCGATGCCCACATCCCATGAATGAATTTTTAAGAACTTCCCTCTAACTTCACCCTAAACGTTCACTCAGACTCCCCCCCCCACCACCCTCACCACCGCAAATACATACACACACACACACACACACACACATACACAAGATAATGCTCAGTGTTCCTCTAACTCTCCGCCATTGCTTTTTCTCTTCCTACACCTCTTGGTGCATGGTGTCATCTGATCACATAGCTGTTTTTTTCCTGGAACAGGTCACTAGCTTGTCGTCAGAGGCTTACAGCTTGAGGGGCACCACTCTGGAAAGAGTAAACCGTTGGATAAAGGAACTGGAGGCCGATTGGGTAAGAATTAAGGAGGGCTCCTGCATGGGGACCTCCCTCTAGGCCCTGGTCACAGCAGAGCTCCCATCCTCACCGACCAGGCACTCAATGAGCCCAGTGGTGATAGCCACACTCCGGTCGTGGAATGAACTACGACAACACATCAGTCTAACCAAGTTGACCATTAAGGCCCTATTTGCAACAACAACAGGTTCGCGCCAGCTAAAATGGATGCCACCTTCAAAATCTGGAGACAGGACAGGGGGATGTTGACAGTTAGGGATGTACACAGTCAACAGACTGACAACACTAGAGGGACTGGCAGAGAAGTTCCAACTGACCGAGGCAACAAATTAAGATATATGCAAGTCAAAACGTCTTATGTCGGGAAATAAAGACATACCCATGGCCACCACAATAATCCCTATTCGAGAACCCACTGGAAGCGGACATCTAAGGGAGGGGAAACTGCAGGGACTTGTATGGGTGACTACTGGTTTAGCACAGGGCTAAATAGCTGGCTTTTAAAGCAGACCAAGGCAGGCCAGCAGCATGGTTCAATTCCCTTACCAGCCTCCCCAAACAGGCACCGGAATGTGGCGACTAGGGGCTTTTCACAGTAGCTTCATTTGAAGCCTGCTTGTGACAATAAGCGATTTTCATTTCATTTCATTTCATTACTAGGAAGGGTGCGCAATGGACGTGACAAGGGAATAATTGGAGGAGGACCTAGGATTCAAAATAGGGTGGGGACTCTGGAGCGAAGCACTGCACAGGGTCAACTCCACCTCCAGTTGCGCGAGGCGAAGCCTAATGTAGCTGAAAGTGGTACACAGAGCCCACTTAATCAGAACCCGAATGAGTAAGTTCTTCCCGGAGGTTGAGGACAAATGTGAATGGTGCTAAGGAAGCCCGGCCAACACAGCCCACATGTTCTGGTCATACCCCAGACTTGTCGGGTTCTGGCCAGCCTTCTTTGAGGCAATTTCCAAAGTTGTGGGGGTGAGGGTGGAGCCATCCTCTTCGGGGTATCAGAACAGCCAGAACTCATTATGGGAAGGAAGGCCGATGCCCTTGCCTTTGCTTCCCTAATCGCCCGCCGGAGAATCCTGCTCGGCTGGCGATCAGCAGCACCACCCAAAGCTGCAGACTGTTTGCCCAATCTAGCTGAATTTCTCCAAATGGAGAATATCAAATTTACCATCCGGGGGTTGGAAGAGGGCTTCACCAATCTGTTCCAAGACCTATTTGTAGCCAACAGCAAATAATCCAGAAGGAGGGGGTATCCACAGAAGAACCACAGACACAAATGGAAAAGGAGGGGGGGACAGGAGGGAAGGAGGAAACAAAGAGGCACAGAACCTAACTATACCTAACATGAAACAGCATACATAGCCCCATGCCACCCCAACACTTCCAGGTTGGAGGGTCCAATGAACAAAGAAGATAGCAAGAGGGGAGGGAAATTGAGAGGAAAGCTGGGGGGGAGGGGGGGGGGGCTGGGAGCAGGAGACCTAGTCAAAATTAGGCACTTACTGGGAAATATAAATTGTAACTGATGCATATAGTGAATGGTACCCGATGTATATAGTTCCTGTGTATGTTCACGTTCACCTTTGCTTTGTATAGAAAGAAAAACCCTAATAAAAACATTTTGTTTTCAAATTACGGGATCTAGAGAAACAGAACATATGGATAACCTGCAGGAAGTTCTTTGACGGCTTTCCCGTGTCGGTGTCCAGCTGAAGTAGAGCAAATGTGTGTTCCACACTAAAATGGTGACCTATCCCAGTTACAGGGTGAACAAGGATGGTCTACACCCAATGGAGGATAAGGTTTGCACAATAAAAGGGGCCCCGACCCTGAAGAACACCACGGAACTCTGGTCGTTTTTGGGTCTGGTCAATTACTACGGGAAGTTTATTGCTAATTTGGCCGCTCCATGTGCTATTTCTCGTGCTATTATGTTATTCTGTTTAGGCTGATATCTCCTCCCCTGTCGTGAAAGTGTTAACTCTTTAATGGGATATAACTTTGTGGATGCCCTGCAGGAACTCCCCATTACCTCGTGTGACATGTGACTATTATTTGTATGTGAGTTTAACATTGAGAATTAGTAGGTAATTTTGCTGAACTCGCAGTTGGTCCAATCCAGTCCTCACCCAGTATTCAATATACCCATCCTCTCCAGTAGAGATGACGTGGTACAAGAACATTGATTTACTTTCTCTTCCCCAGTATATCCGCAGTCTGTTTTACTCTTCCCCCAATGTTATTTTCTATCAGTTTAGCTGTTGAGAATATTTCTGCCAGCATTAGAAGTTGAAATAAATCCCCTCAAGTGCACAGAAAACATTTGGGGAGGTTGTGGCATAGTGGGTATTTTCACTGAACTAGTCATTCGGAGACCCAGGGCGGGATTCTCTGCCGGCGGGATTCTCCATTTTGCCGGCGCCTGGGGGTTTCCCGACGGCGTGGGGCTGCCCCACAATGGGAAACCCCATTGACAGGCCGGTGTAACGGAGAATCCCGCCAGCGGGTCGGGGCCAAAATGTGGCGCGGCAGGGCGGAAAATCCAGCCCCCAAGGTTTGGGTACCCAGTTCGGATCAGATGCTGAAATTTAAATTCAATAAAAATCTGGAATTAAAAGCCCAATTATGACCCTAAAACCATTCTTAGTTGTTGTAAAAACCCACCTGGTTCACTGAGGTCCTTTCAGGAAGGACATCTGCCATCCTTACCTGATCTGGAGATCCACAGCAATGTGGTGGATTCTTAAATGGCCGAGCAAGCTACTCAGTTCAAGGTCAGCGACACACACATCCAATACATTTCTAAAAATGATATCTGTGAAAGTTTTCTCCCACGACACCAATAGCAAAGTAATCCCAGTGCAGTGGGAAGCTCTGACAAATTCCCCTATCATTGATTTTACTCTAGTGTAATTTATGTATGTAAGTTATAAGATATGCAGAACATTTATATTTTTCCAAATGAATATTCATATGTTTATGTGAAAATTCAAATCCATATTCTGAAATATCTAAGTACTTTTAAAACTACAATAGAATGGAAACTGCTGACAATCTCTGGACGCCTTATTTCAGAGAGTATTTTGCTGGCTATAATTATATGTATATAGTATGGAAATCATGATTTCTGCATTGCATATCTGTAAGATTGAATGATAAGGCTACAAAGTACATGCTAATCACTGAATTCAGACAGAAAGCTAATAACTTCAAATAAACTGTGCAATATTTCAATTTGTACAACGGGGCAGCACGGTGACCCACTGATTAGCACTGCTGCCTCGCAGCGCCAGGGACTCGGATTCGATTCTGTCTTGGGTGACTGACTGTGAGGAGTTTGTACATTCTCCTCGTATCTGTGTGGGGTTTCTCTCGGTGCCCAGATTTCCTCCCACAGTCTAAAGATGCGCAGGTTAGGTGCATTGGCCATGCTAAATTGCTCCTTAGTGTCCAAAGGTTAGATGGATTTACGAATATATGGCGGGGAAGTGTGCCTAGGTAGGGTGCTCTTCCAGAGGGTCGGTGAGACTTGATGGGCTCAATGGCCTCCTTCTGCACGGGAGGGTGTAGCCATCTAAGGTGACCACCTGCAAAAGGACCATGGGAATTATGGCCAACAACCCAGGACTCAGACAGATACAGAGCCAATGTGTATTTGAAACACAGGTAACCAGACCTGATCGAACCCCCCCCCCTTTTGCATTTTAATGGCCCATTTTCCAGGAAAATAGAACTCCAATCAAGAAACCGGTACAGCCACAAACTGATCGGCACCACTCCCTTTACTCAGAGAGCCCAACTGCCAAGGTCAACGACTGCTAAGGACCTGCCCAGCTACCAAGGCACCTATCCCTTTATTGGCCGATATCGAAGACAGTGATCAGAGCCCTGTCGAACTATTGGGCACAAGGTTAAGGACCGCCCCAAAGAGTGCGAAATCCCACAGGGATAAAAGAGGACACAGCCATGTGTTCTGTCTCTTGGATCCGGCCTGTGCCACACCAATTGTAGCAGGAACAGCCAGCCAAGTTTAAGACCAACGATCGCTACCTGACGGATGAGCCCAGCAGAGACAGAGCCACTTTCTTCGAACCAGCCAAGTGAAATCCAGATAAAGGCCTTATCCATTTGCACAGTGCCGGTTGCCCTGAAGTTAAGTATAGGTTATTGTAGCTGATAGGTATAGTTTAACTCGTAGTAGATATTGTGTTTGCATGTCGAGGTAACTCTTGTGTATGTAAATAAACCATCTTTTGAACTAACTCACTGGTTGTGTGGTCATTTAATCGATATAAGGGAAGGCTTGTGGTTCACCAACATCATTAATATTAGCAACAGTATTGGCGACGCTGTTGGGATCGAAATGGGCGACAAGGGATTCTATCAGAGAAAATGCCTCAGGAGAGGATATTGATTGGTATTCAAATGCCCTAATTTTGATTTGTAGAGTTTTAAAAAACATGTCATTACTCAATTAGGAAAATAAGTGTGGCCAGGTGGGGGAAACTGACTGCAGTCACTGTTGAAACAAAGTAGTCAACATCCGTGACAGCATGCACACTTCAGTCTGCCCTGTCATTCCCCTCCATCAATTAGAAAGATAAGTACGATGACCAAGAAGTATTCCTCTTGTTCTCTGAATTTATAATTCATAAATTCGGTGACTGTATCAGCAGGAGCTGTAAAAAGATGGTTCTCGAAAGTCAGTGTCCTTGGCTGTTCAGTGGGACGTGGTGTCATTATTGCAATTTTACTCTGTGGCACGTTCTCCATCTCGTGCACCATTCAGAAAAGTTCTGAATGTAGTCACGTATTTTCCTGGGAGCGAAGAACAATCAGAGGCAAAATCAACCAAGGCCACTTTCACATTAAGATCTAATTAGATCTTACCGATGGAAATATATACTTGCCTTTTGAAGGAGAGCAGTGAAGGTTCATCAAACTAATTCCTGGGATGGAGGGATTGTCCTATGAGAAAAGATTAAATAAACTGGGTCTTTATTCTCTGGAATTTAGAGGAATGATAGGTGATCTCTCGCAATCAAAGATACAAAATTCTTACAGGGCTCAGCAGGGTAGATGCAGGAGGGATGTTTTCCCCTGGCTGGGGGGCCAAGAACCAGAGGATACAATCTCAGACTATGGGGCATGGATTACCTTGGCTGGGATTCTGACTACATTATTCTAGGTGACTGAGGTACGAGGAATTTCTTCACTCAGACCATGGGGCTGTGGAGGCACAGTCATTGAGTGTGTTCAAGACCGAGATCAATAGATTTCTACATATTACAAACATCAAGGGATGCAGAGCTATTGCAGAAAAATGGGGCTGGGTTCTTCGAACTTGAGGCTGTGTCCAGAGGAAGTGTCTAGTTTTACGACAAAAAAATCGCAAGGCCCCTCCGGCCAGTGAGGGGCTAGCGGCCGCGCCACGTAAAACACATGGCCTTCATGAAATAAACAGCTGGGGAATTGCCGGATCCGTGGCTGTGCACAGCGATGACCTGAAGCGGTTGCGCCATAAAACATGGCACCAGCCGGGCGCGGCCCCAACCTGCCAGATAGTGCCCCCCCTGGTTAACCACTCGCCACCCCTCGGCCACCCCCCACCAGTCCCCCAACCCTTGCCGAAACCCCCCTGGCCAGCATCACGGCTCCCCCACGACTGTGGCGGCGCTGGACACAGTCTGCAGCAGCCACACCGGGTTCACGAAAACTGAGAGCACTAGTGAACCGTGCCGTCGGGAACTCGGCGCATGGGGGGGGGCGGAGCTAGGGCCTTCAGGTAACGACCTGAGGCGATCCCAACAGCAAGCAGTGTACTCCTCAATGATGCCGGTTTGGAGGGGCGCAGCATCTGAAAACAGGCGCCGTCCCCAATTCGATCGTAAACAAGGATTCTCCGTCCGATTGCCGATTACGATATCGGCGTTGACCAACAGGGAATCCAGCCTATGGTGTTGATGTAGAAGATGAGCCATGATCTGATTGAATGTTGGAGCGGGCTCCAAGAGCTGAATAGCCTATTTCCTGCTGAAATTTCTAATGTTATGTTCTAATTCCATGCTCCCAGTCAGGATTGGTTCTCAGTGAGAGTGTATCATGATAAATCTTGGTTGCGCAGCCTATTATTTTCCCCTCCTTAAAATTAATGGGTTGCAAGAATAACATCTGTCCGCCAAGTTCCCTGTGATCATTGATCCCCACCTGGATCATTGCATTGGTCGCACAGTTCCAAGTAGCTCAAATTTCATTCTTGGAATATTGACGTCGCTAGGTATCGATGTCCAAAAAGGTTAGGTGGGGGTACTGGGTTACGGGGATAGGGTGGAGGGGGGCTGCTCTTTCCAAGGACCCGTATAGACTCGATGGGCCAAATGGCCTCCTTCTACACTTATTCTATGATTCTGTGATAGCATTTACTTCTTGTCCCTGGTTGCACACGATAGGGTGGTAATGAGCCATCTTCGAATAAATCTGCAGGAAAAGCATCACTACCTTAAGAGAAAATAATTTCGCTTTTCCTTCAGTCAATCTAACCTAAAAAACCAAAAATGCAGTGGGTGGGTTCCCTTTGCAGTTTAGATATCTGAAACGTCTATAAGTAGAGGTTTGTCACTAAAATAGCCTTTTTCTGGCAAACTCAATTATCAAATACTGTACCTCAACTGGGTCAAGTACAAAGTATATCAGGGCCTTGATGAAAATCTAGTCAGTCTGGCACACGATTGGAAGTTGGATTACCGGGGCTGGGATTCTGACTACATTATTCTAGGTGACTGTATAAACACAGATCCTTCTCTAGGTCACCATAAGAAACCAACGTGCTAACTGGCAGTGCAGTCCTAGCTAACAAACGTACCTGAAAGCTAAGCAACATTTTGTAGTTATAAGTTTCATATTTCTCACTGGTTAAGCCCAGCAGCATCTTGATTAAAGCTGGGAATCCACTGGACCTCACTCTACTTGCTTGTACATCAACGCCATAGCCTTGATTTTAATCCTGCAGTAGATAAATTGGGCACAGAAGTTGGTACAAAATCTAGGTGAGCGCTATATTACCTAACCATAGTAGGGTGGGATTTTGGTCACTTTAACACTGAGACGACATCAGCATGTCCAGAGTTAGCAGACTGCCTGAAAAGGGCAGGAGTGACATTCACAGTTGCAGGGTACAGGGGATGGGATTCTCCGATTAGTGAGGGGCTGAACGCGGCTACCCCGGCAATTCTCCACACTCAACGGGCTGCGTGCCCGCCGAGTCACGCCGGCGTCGTTCATTTGTGGTCCTGACCAGCGGGACCTCGGCATCCTGGCTGCGGTGGATGTCCTGGTGGGGGAGGGGGGACTCGACTCCAGGGGGGGGGGGGGGCCTCCACAGTGGCCAGGCCTGCGATCGAGGGCTACCAAACGGTGGGCGGGCAGGGGGGGTGTGTTCCTCTGCGCCGGGCCCCTATAGGTCTCCGCCATGTTACGTGGGGGCCGGCGCAGAGATGACAACTCACGCGCATGCGCGGACACGCCCCGGCCGTGCTGGAATGGAGAATTCCATCCAGGGTGTTTCAGGAGATCCTACTTTCATGCATAGGTTAAAAAAATAGAAGCAGGAGGAGACCATTCGGCCCTTCGAGTCTGCTCTACCATTCATTATGATCATGGCTGATCATCAAGTTCAATACCCTGATCACGCCATCCCCACATATCCCTTGCTCCCTTTAGCCCCACGAGCTATGTCTAATTCCTTCTTGAAACTACACAATGTTTTTGCCTCGACTACGTTTTGTGTAATGAAATTCACAGATTCACCTCTCTCTGGGTGAAGAAATTTCTCTCACCTCAGTCCTAAAACCCCAGATCCTTAAATTCTGCGCCCTAGTTCGGGACACCCCCACCATCACGAACATTCTTTCTGAATCTACTTTGACTAATCATGTTAGAATTTTATAAGTTTCGAAGAGACCCCCCTCTCACTCTTCTAAACTCCAATGAATATAATCCTAACCGATTTAGTCTCTCCTCACATGACAGTCCCGCCATCCCAGGAATCAGCCTGGTAAACCTTCGCTGTACTCCCTCCATAGCAAGAACATCCTTCCTCGGGTAAGGACACCAAAACTGCACACAATACTCCAGGGGAGCGATTCTCCGAGCCCCGCGCCGGGCCGGTGAATCGCCGCAACCGTGCCAGGATGCCCCGACGCTGGCACGCGATTCTCCGAGGTGCGGAGAATCGACACCATTTGCGCCGGCGCGTTTGGACCGCCAATTCTCCAGCCCGGATGGGCCGAGCGGCCGCTGCGATACGACAGAGTCCCAACGGCGCCGTTGGCCCCTGGTTGCTGCCAGCAGGAATTCTGTGGGAATGGTCGGGGGCGGCCTGTAGGGGGGTGAGGGGATCCTTCACCGGGGGGGGGCCTCTGATGGCGTCTGGCCCGCGATCGGAGCCCACCGATCAGCAGGCCGGACTCTCCCTCCCCCGCGCCTACTTCCTGGCACGGCCGGCCCCTGAACACCGACCCCATGTTGGTCGGGGCCGGCGCGCAAAAGAAGTCCCCCACGCATGCGCAGTTTGGCGTGGCCCAACTGCGCGTGCGCGGGTTGGCGCGGTGCCCATTTGGCGCCCCCTGTGTGGGCCAGAATCGTATGTAACCAGGCCCGGTTCGTGCCGTCATGAAACGCGATGGTGTTCACGACGGTACGAACTCTTGGGCCAAATATTGGAGAATCGCCCCCTTGGTGCGGAAATTATCCGACTCCCAGCGGGAGGTCACACGGGCGATGATGGCACTCCTTTTCAAAAACGTGACGCTGGTTGCCATGGCTACCGAGGGCAAGTGAGGAAGTGAGTAGACATTTCCATTTTCAGGCATGCAGCTCCAGGGCACCAGAGCTGCTGCCCCACTGCTCGGGGATATTTGGGGGTTGGAGCATTCGGGGATCTCCACTGGGCCAGGGCTTTGCATCTGTGAGGCCTTCAAGGCATCTTTAAGTATTGTGGAAACCCATAACAGGGGCAGCTGCAGTCTGTCTGTCCAACCAAACTCTTCCAGGGAAGAACCCTGCTGGAGATTCGTTCCTGAAAGTCAATTTCACCCCCTTTGACTGAGCAGTCTATTGTTTCAGTTTCAAATGAGGAATTAGCCTTGTTAGTTGTGAGAACACTTCACACTTCTGAACTCTCAAGTGCCATCTCGAAGGCACAGGTGCCATGCCTCAGAGGATTATTATTGCACTTCATGTCCAGCAACCTTTGATGCCTGAACAGTATGGCTGAGCTCAAAAAGCATCAGTACCATGGAGGCAGCTGCCAACAATCAGAGCTTCACCACTGAGGAGCCTCTGGGCTTCCCGTCTGAGGATCCTCTCTTGACCAAAGATTAAGTATCTAGGTGAGCTTGGACAGCTGGGCATGGCCTACCTAATGTTCCCGGGTAGGTCTGGGGTCTAGGGGCTCCTAATGTGGCCAGAGGTGAGTGTGTAAAGCGAAGTTTGCCAACACAACTGACTTTCTGGATGGCACTCTGAGAGAAGGCAGGACAGTCATGTTAAGGGTGGGGGGACTTGGCAGATTTTGAGGTTCCCAGGATGGTAGCCCTGACTGATTGTTGGTCTTCCTCCTTTTCCAATTCATTCCAGATAAAATAATGTTTGCTGGTGCAGACCCTGCGGAGGCTGCCCTCGCTGTGCTTGTGGCAACTGAGGCGGGCAGACACCATCGAAGGCAGCAACGCCAACAAAGGCTGGAGGCGGCGCCACATGTGCAGGGGGGCCGCCGCATACCCTGAAGACCCGGCCATCCATCAGGCTCAGGAGGGAGCCAGAAGAGGAAGCCAGCAATGACTCAAGGTGTGCAGGCAACCTTGGTCCTTCCATGAGCTGATGGACCATATGCCACTGAAGACTGTGTCTCAGCACAGAGAGAGTGAGGCACCTGTGCCTTGACTCCGTGGAGATGGCACCCCGTGGAGGAGAAGGACATCCATTCCCAGTTGCCATGAAGGTCACTACAGCCCTAAACCTCTATGCCACCGGGTCATTTCAGGGCTCGAGCAGGGAGTGGTGTGGCATATCGCAGTCATCCGCCCACAGGTGCATCTTGGAGGTGACACTTGCTCTGGATGACCAGGCATTAGACTATATCAACTTCAACCTCAACCAGGCCCACCAAGGTGCCCAAGCTGCAGGTTTCGCCACCATTGCTAGCATGCCCCAGGTCCAGGGGGCCACTGATGGCACTCATGTCGCCCTGTGATAACCGGTGCATCAGGGAGTGCCCTATATTACAGGATGGGACTCCACTCCTTGAATGTTCAGATCGCGTGTGACCACTGCCTCAGAATGATGCACATGTGTGGCCACTGGCAATGGTGCGTGCATGGTACATCCTGGCGCACTCGGAGGTCCTCGGTGTCTTCAAGGTCACCCAGGATGACAGATTGGCTTGTGGGGGACAAGGAATACCCTCTGAGGACATGGCTGATGACGCCAGTGCGAAGGCCTGAGACAAAGGTGGAGATCCGTTATAATGAAGTCCACGTTGCCACCCGTACTGTCATTGAGCAGTGCATCGGGCTGCACAAGATGCGGTTCCGATGCTTTGACCTCTCTGGCAGAGTCCTCCTGTACACCTCCAGAGGGTCTCCCACTTTGTGGTCTGCTATGCCCTCCACAATCTGGCTCGGCAATGGGGCGACATACTGGAGGAGGAGGAGAATGCGGACCAGGAGGTGCTGAAGAACGGGCCTGAGGAGGAGTTGGAGGACAGGCTGCGGAGATGGTCTGACATATGAGGACTAGGGAGGCCCTCACCTTCTCCAGATTCTTCTAGGACAAGGCTGTGTCTATCAGATGACGAGGGAGCCAGGAATATAAGAACATAAGAACGTAAGAACTAGGAGCAGGAGTAGGCCATCTGGCCCCTCGAGCCTGCTCCGCCATTCAATGAGATCATGGCTGATCTTTTGTGGACTCAGCTCCACTTTTCAGCCCGAACACCATAACCCTTAATCCCTTTATTCTTCAAAAAACTATCTATCTTTACCTTAAAAACATTTAATGAAGGAGCCTCAACTCCTTCACTGGGCAAGGAATTCCATAGATTCACAACCCTTTGGGTGAAGAAGTTCCTCCTAAACTCAGTCCTAAATCTACTTCCCCTTATTTTGAGTTCTACTTTCACCTGCCAGTGGAAACAACCTGCCCGCATCTATCCTATCTATTCCCTTCACAATTTTATATGTTTCTATAAGATCCCCCCTCATCCTTCTAAATTCCAATGAGTACAGTCCCAATCTACTCAACCTCTCCTCGTAATCCAACCCCTTCAGCTCTGGTATTAACCTAGTGAATCTCCTCTGCACACCCTCCAGTGCCAGTACGTCCTTTCTCAAGTAAGGAGACCAAAACTGAACACAATACTCCAGGTGTGGCCTCACTAATACCTTATACAATTGCAGCATAACCTCCCTAGTCTTAAACTCCATCCCTCTAGCAATGAAGGACAAAATTCCATTTGCCTTCTTAATCACCTGTTGCACCTGTAAACCAACTTTCTGTGACTCATGCACTAGCACACCCAGGTCTCTCTGCACAGCAGCATGCTTTAATATTTTATCATTTAAATAATAATCCTTTTGCTGTTATTCCTACCAAAATAGATAACCTCACATTTGTCAACATTGTATTCCATCTGCAAGACCCTAGCCCATTCAGTTAACCTATCCAAATCCCTCTGCAGACTTCCAGTATCCTCTGCACTTTTCACTTTACCACTCATCTTAGTGTCATCTGCAAACTTGGACACATTGCCCTTGGTCCCCAACTCCAAATCATCTATGTAAATTGTGAACAATTGTGGGCCCAAATCGGATCCCTGAGGGACACCACTAGCTACTGATTGCCAACCAGAGAAACATCCATTAATCCCCACTCGTTGCTTTCTATTAATTAGCCAATCCTCTATCCATGCTACTACTTTACCCTTAATGCCATGCATCTTTATCTTATGCAGCAACCTTTTGTGTGGCACCTTGTCAAAAGCTTTTCTGGAAATCCAGATATACCACTGGTAATGTCCTCAAAAAATTCCACTAAATTAGTTAGGCATGACCTCTTTATGAACCCATGCTGCGTCTGCCCAATGGGACAATTTCTATCCAGATGCCTCGCTATTTCTTCCTTGATGGCGAAGAATGGCGAGATTCATGTGGGGGCTCATTTTTGGCAGTAAGTGCCGTTGAATACAGGCTGTGATATTGCCAGTGCAGGCGACGCAAAATACCCCGCCAAATGAGCCCAAAAGCAGACTTTAACTTTTGCTGCCGGAGTCGCGTCCCAAGCCTTTGAAAGCAAGGATTAAAATTTTAAAATTAAGGTGTGGTAGACTGGGAGTAAGCAACTGATAGATCGGTGCGTAGGGGACAGTGGTGAGGGGAGTGATGAGTTAATGTGACTTGGTGCAAGGTAGGATATGGACAGCAGTTTTGTATGAGCTTAAGTTTATATACGTGGAACATGGGAGGCTGGTCAAGGGAAGACTGGAATAGTCGAGAGTGTAGGTGACAAAACAAGGTTGAGGGTTTCAGCAGCAGATGAACGTAAGCTGCAAAGGAGACAGGCAACATTGCAAAGGTGAAAGTAGAAAATCTTGGTAACTGTGGTAAACCACTGTTGCACCAATATTAGGTGATGTATGGCAGGACCTGTACTACAGGTACGTCGGTAGTCCCTGCCTGCTTGCTCCGGAGTATAAATATGTCTGTCCTCCATGCTGCAGCCATTTCGCCATCTGCAGTGGGAGGCCACACATCTTAGAGCAATAAAGCAATAAAAACAGTAGATGAGACACTGCCCTTTCAAGTAGAGAGCGATGCCTCAGACGCCACCCTCAATCAGGCAGTCAGACCCGAGGCATTCTTTTCCCACACCCTTCATGCCTCAGAAATTCAGCACTCATCCGTCGAAAAAGAGGCCCAAGCTATCATAAGAACATAAGAACATAAGAACTAGGAGCAGGAGTAGGCCATCTGGCCCCTCGAGCCTGCTCCGCCATTCAATGAGATCATGGCTGATCTTTTGTGGACTCAGCTCCACTTTCCGGCCCGAACACCATAACATTTCGTTGAAGCTATGCAGCATTGGAGGCATTACCTGGCCGGCAGGAGATTAACTCTCCTCGCTGACCAACGGTCGGTAGCCTTCATGTTCAATAACACACAGCGGGGCAAGATCAAGAATGATAAGATCTTGAGGTGGAGGATCGAGCTCTCCACCTACAATTACGAGATTTTGTATCACCCCGGCAAGCTCAACGAGCCCCTAGACACCCTATCCCGAGGTTCATGTGCCAGCGCACAGGTAGACCGACTCCGGGCACTACACGACAGCCCTTGTCACCCGGGAGTCACTCGGTAGTACCATTTTATAAAGGCCCGCAATCTGCCCTACTCCATCGAAGAAGTACGGACAATCACCAGGGACTGCCAGGTCTGTGCGGAGTGCAAGCCGCACTTCTACCGGCCGGCCGTGCTCGCCTGGTGAAGGCCTCCCACCCCTTTGAGTGCCTCAGCGTGGATTTCAAAGCCCCACCCCCCCACCCCCCTCCACTGACAGTAACACGTATTTTCTCAGTGTGGTCGATGAGTACTCAAGATTCCCCTTCACCATACCGTGCCACCGTCATCAAAGACTTCAACATAACCTTCGCTCTGTTCGGCTTCCCCGCCTACATCCACAGTGACAGGGGATCTACATTCATGAGTATGAGCTACGTCAGTTCCTGCTCAGCAGGGGTATCGCCTCCAGCAGGACGGCAAACTATAACCCCCGGGGAAACGGACAGGTAGAGAGGGAGAACGGAACGGTATGGAAAGCCGTCCAACTGGCCCTACGGTCCAGGAACCTCCCGGTCTCCCGCTGTCAGGAGGTCCTCCCTGATGCACTATACCCCATTCGGTCACTACTGTGCACCGCCACTAACAACACACCCCATGAATGCCCTTTTTCCTTCCACAGGAAGTCCACATCCAGGGTGTCGCTCCCGACTTGACTCGCAGCTCGAGGACCCATCCTGCTCCGTAGGCACGTAGTGGAAAGGGTGCAATTGTTCCATGCCAACCCTCAGTATGCCTACGTGGCATACCCCAACGGCCGCCAGGATACTGTTTCCCTCAGGGACCTGGCACCAGCAGGTTCCACACACACACACACACACCCCTCAAGCCCGGCGCCACCCTCTCCTCCCCGGCGCTCCCAGCAGCAACGCCCTAGGACCATCCGTCCTTCCCCTGCCCACGCCCGAGGATGAAGAGGATTTCGGCACGCTCCCAGAGTCACCGAAGATCAGACCAGCATCGGCATTGCCGCCACTACTGCGTCGCTCCCAGCAGCACATCAAGGCCCCGGACCAGTTAAACCTCTAACTGGTACACTGGACTTCAAAAGACTTTTTTTTCTTTCCAATATTGTAAATGTATAACTAATTTGTTGTATATAGTTCTCCACCACCCCCGCTGGACTCAATTTTAACAGGGGGGGAATGTTATAAACCACTGTTGCACCTATATTAGGTGATGTATGGTAGGACCTGTACTACAGGTACGTCGGTAGTCCCTGCCTGCTGGCTCTGGAGTATAAATATGTGTGTCCTCCATGCTGCAGCCATTTCACCATCTGCTGTGGGAGGCCACACATCTTAGAGCAATAAAGCCTCAGTTGTACCCAACTCAAGTCTTTGTGCAATTGAATGTGCATCAATTTATTACTCTAAGATTTTCAAAAGATGGACCTCGTATCAAACCGGATCGCCTGCAGCTGGATCCGCATTCAAGCGACGCCAAAAAGGACTTTCAACACTGGCTAGCTTGTTTCGAGGTGTACACAACTCGGTGCTAAGCCCTGTCTCGGAGGCTCAGAACGTACAGATCCTGTACTCAAGGTTGAGCTCCAGCTTCTTTCCGCTAATCCAGGACACGCCGAACTACGCCGAAGCCATGACGCTTCTCAAAGAGAATTACGCTCAGAAGACGAACACGCTCTTTGCCAGGCACGTACTCGCCACTCGCTCTCAACTCCCTGGTGAGTCCATAGAAGACTTCTGGCAGGCCCTAATCCCCCTTGTCTGGGACTGTCAGGTCGTTATGGCCACTGAACATTCAAACCTCCTCATGCAGGGCACGTTTGTTACGGGGATTGGGTCAGACCTCATACACCAGCGACTGTTAGAAGGGGCCACGCATGACCTAGCAGAGACAAAGAAACTAGTGCTCTCTATGACGGTCGCCTCGCGCAACGTTCAGGCCTACACCCCCAGCGGAACGGCCCACCCCTCCTACGCATCGTGGACCCCACAGACAGCCGCCCCAGCGAACCCCCGGGGTCTCCGATGTTAGTTTTGCGCCCAGCAGAAACACCCCCGCCAACGGTGCCAGGCCCGCGCTGCCCTTTGTAAGGCTTGCGGCAAGAAGGGGCACTTCACCACGGTGTGCCAGGCCCGTGCAGTTGCCGCTATCGACCCAACCCCCTCGTTTACGGACAATGGGCGCGCCATCTTCCTTCCGAGCAACACGTGCGGCCCATGGGCGCCGCCATCTTGTTCAACCCCCATCACGTGCGGACCATGGGCACCGCCATTTTGTCCTCCTCAAGATCTTTAGGCGCCGCCATCTTGTCTCCCCGCGGCACATGGGCACCGGCAGCATTCCTGGACCTGTGCCCCCCCGGGCTCTCCATTATCCGACACCAGCGACGACCGACCATGACTTGCCTCAGTGACCATCGACCAGTCTCGTCCGCGCAACCTGGCCACCGCATCGACCAGCATTAAAATCAACGGACACGTGACCTGTCTGCTGGACTCCGGGTACACCCTGCCGATCCGGGGGTACTGTACGGTCACACTCACTGTCCAGGGCTTGGAATTCAGCGGCTTCTGCCTCTATGTCCTCCCTAACCTCTGTGCTGCGCTACTACTCAGCCTGGACTTCCAGTGCAATCTCCAAAGCCTAACCCTGAAATTCGGCGGGCCCCTACCACCACTTACTGTGTGCGGCCTCGCGTCCCTAAAGGTCGATCCTCCTTCACTCTTCGCAAATCTAACCCCGAACTGCAAACCCATCACCACCAAGAGTAGACGGTACAGCACCCAGGACAGGACCTTCATCAGGTCCGAGATCCAGCGGATGCTTCGGGAAGGTATTATCGAGGCCAGCAACAGCCCCTGGAGAGCCCGAGGTAGTAGTTTAAACTGGGGAGAAACACAGGATGGTCATTGACTACAGTCGGACCATCAATTGGTACATGCAGCTCAATGCGTACCCCCTCCCACGCATATCTGATATGGTCAATCAGATTGCACAGTACCGGGTCTTCTCAACGGTAGACCTCAAATTCGCCTACCACCAGCTCCCCATTTGTAAATCAGACCATCCATACACTGCCTTCGAGGCAGACGGTCGCCTCTATCACTTCCTCAGGGTTCCTTTCGGCGTCACCAACGGGGTCTCGGTCTTCCAAAGGGAGATGGACCGAATGGTTGATCGGTACGGTTTGCGGGCCACCTTCCCGTACCTAGACAACGTCACCATCTGCGGCCATGATCAGCAGGACCACAATGCCAATCTTGCCAAATTCCTCCCCACCGCCACTCTCCTAAACCTCACCTGCAACAAGGAGATGTGCGTGTTTAGCATGACCCGCTTAGCCATCCTCGGCTATGTGGTCCAGAACGGAGTTCTGGGTCCCGATCCTGACCACATGCGCCCCCTCATGGAGCTCCCCCTCCCCCACTGCCCTAAGGCCCTCAAATGCTGCCTGGGGTTCTTTTGAGACTGCGCCCAGTGGGTCCCAAACTATGCGGACAAGGCCCGCCCACTCATACAGTCCACCCATTTTCCCCTGACGGCTGAGGCACAACAGGCCTTCGCCCGTATCAGAGCCGATATTGCCAAGACCGGGATGCACACAGTAGATGAGACACTGCCCTTTCAAGTAGAGAGCGATGCCTCAGACGCCACCCTCAATCAGGCAGTCAGACCCGAGGCATTCTTTTCCCACACCCTTCATGCCTCAGAAATTCAGCACTCATCCGTCGAAAAAGAGGCCCAAGCTATCGTTGAAGCTATGCAGCATTGGAGGCATTACCTGGCCGGCAGGAGATTAACTCTCCTCGCTGACCAACGGTCGGTCGCCTTCATGTTCAATAACACACAGCGGGGCAAGATCAAGAATGATAAGATCTTGAGGTGGAGGATCGAGCACTCCACCTACAATTACGAGATTTTGTATCACCCCGGCAAGCTCAACGAGCCCCTAGACACCCTATCCCGAGGTTCATGTGCCAGCGCACAGGTAGACCGACTCCGGGCACTACACGACAGCCCTTGTCACCCGGGAGTCACTCGGTAGTACCATTTTATAAAGGCCCGCAATCTGCCCTACTCCATCGAAGAAGTACGGACAATCACCAGGGACTGCCAGGTCTGTGCGGAGTGCAAGCCGCACTTCTACCGGCCGGCCGTGCGCGCCTGGTGAAGGCCTCCCACCCCTTTGAGTGCCTCAGCGTGGATTTCAAAGCCCCCCCCCCCCCTCCACTGACCGTAACACGTATTTTCTCAGTGTGGTCGATGAGTACTCAAGATTCCCCTTCACCATACCGTGCCACCGTCATCAAAGACTTCAACATAACCTTCGCTCTGTTCGGCTTCCCCGCCTACATCCACAGTGACAGGGGATCTACATTCATGAGTATGAGCTACGTCAGTTCCTGCTCAGCAGGGGTATCGCCTCCAGCAGGACGGCAAACTATAACCCCCGGGGAAACGGACAGGTAGAGAGGGAGAACGGAACGGTATGGAAAGCCGTCCAACTGGCCCTACGGTCCAGGAACCTCCCGGTCTCCCGCTGTCAGGAGGTCCTCCCTGATGCACTATACCCCATTCGGTCACTACTGTGCACCGCCACTAACAACACACCCCATGAATGCCCTTTTTCCTTCCACAGGAAGTCCACATCCAGGGTGTCGCTCCCGACTTGACTCGCAGCTCGAGGACCCATCCTGCTCCGTAGGCACGTAGTGGAAAGGGTGCAATTGTTCCATGCCAACCCTCAGTATGCCTACGTGGCATACCCCAACGGCCGCCAGGATACTGTTTCCCTCAGGGACCTGGCACCAGCAGGTTCCACACACACACACACACACCCCTCAAGCCCGGCGCCACCCTCTCCTCCCCGGCGCTCCCAGCAGCAACGCCCTAGGACCATCCGTCCTTCCCCTGCCCACGCCCGAGGATGAAGAGGATTTCGGCACGCTCCCAGAGTCACCGAAGATCAGACCAGCATCGGCATTGCCGCCACTACTGCGTCGCTCCCAGCAGCACATCAAGGCCCCGGACCAGTTAAACCTCTAACTGGTACACTGGACTTCAAAAGACTTTTTTTTTCTTTCCAATATTGTAAATGTATAACTAATTTGTTGTATATAGTTCTCCACCACCCCCGCTGGACTCAATTTTAACAGGGGGGGAATGTTATAAACCACTGTTGCACCTATATTAGGTGATGTATGGTAGGACCTGTACTACAGGTACGTCGGTAGTCCCTGCCTGCTGGCTCTGGAGTATAAATATGTGTGTCCTCCATGCTGCAGCCATTTCACCATCTGCTGTGGGAGGCCACACATCTTAGAGCAATAAAGCCTCAGTTGTACCCAACTCAAGTCTTTGTGCAATTGATTGTGCATCAATTTATTACTCTAAGATTTTCAAAAGATGGACCTCGTATCAAACCGGATCGCCTGCAGCTGGATCCGCATTCAAGCGACGCCAAAAAGGACTTTCAACACTGGCTAGCTTGTTTCGAGGTGTACACAACTCGGTGCTAAGCCCTGTCTCGGAGGCTCAGAACGTACAGATCCTGTACTCAAGGTTGAGCTCCAGCTTCTTTCCGCTAATCCAGGACACGCCGAACTACGCCGAAGCCATGACGCTTCTCAAAGAGAATTACGCTCAGAAGACGAACACGCTCTTTGCCAGGCACGTACTCGCCACTCGCTCTCAACTCCCTGGTGAGTCCATAGAAGACTTCTGGCAGGCCCTAATCCCCCTTGTCTGGGACTGTCAGGTCGTTATGGCCACTGAACATTCAAACCTCCTCATGCAGGGCACGTTTGTTACGGGGATTGGGTCAGACCTCATACACCAGCGACTGTTAGAAGGGGCCACGCATGACCTAGCAGAGACAAAGAAACTAGTGCTCTCTATGACGGTCGCCTCGCGCAACGTTCAGGCCTACACCCCCAGCGGCACGGCCCACCCCTCCTACGCATCGTGGACCCCACAGACAGCCGCCCCAGCGAACCCCCGGGGTCTCCGATGTTAGTTTTGCGCCCAGCAGAAACACCCCCGCCAACGGTGCCAGGCCCGCGCTGCCCTTTGTAAGGCTTGCGGCAAGAAGGGGCACTTCACCACGGTGTGCCAGGCCCGTGCAGTTGCCGCTATCGACCCAACCCCCTCGTTTACGGACAATGGGCGCGCCATCTTCCTTCCGAGCAACACGTGCGGCCCATGGGCGCCGCCATCTTGTTCAACCCCCATCACGTGCGGACCATGGGCACCGCCATTTTGTCCTCCTCAAGATCTTTAGGCGCCGCCATCTTGTCTCCCCGCGGCACATGGGCACCGGCAGCATTCCTGGACCTGTGCCCCCCCGGGCTCTCCATTATCCGACACCAGCGACGACCGACCATGACTTGCCTCAGTGACCATCGACCAGTCTCGTCCGCGCAACCTGGCCACCGCATCGACCAGCATTAAAATCAACGGACACGTGACCTGTCTGCTGGACTCCGGGTACACCCTGCCGATCCGGGGGTACTGTACGGTCACACTCACTGTCCAGGGCTTGGAATTCAGCGGCTTCTGCCTCTATGTCCTCCCTAACCTCTGTGCTGCGCTACTACTCAGCCTGGACTTCCAGTGCAACCTCCAAAGCCTAACCCTGAAATTCGGCGGGCCCCTACCACCACTTACTGTGTGCGGCCTCGCGTCCCTAAAGGTCGATCCTCCTTCACTCTTCGCAAATCTAACCCCGAACTGCAAACCCATCACCACCAGGAGTAGACGGTACAGCACCCAGGACAGGACCTTCATCAGGTCCGAGATCCAGCGGATGCTTCGGGAAGGTATTATCGAGGCCAGCAACAGCCCCTGGAGAGCCCGAGGTAGTAGTTTAAACTGGGGAGAAACACAGGATGGTCATTGACTACAGTCGGACCATCAATTGGTACATGCAGCTCAATGCGTACCCCCTCCCACGCATATCTGATATGGTCAATCAGATTGCACAGTACCGGGTCTTCTCAACGGTAGACCTCAAATTCGCCTACCACCAGCTCCCCATTTGTAAATCAGACCATCCATACACTGCCTTCGAGGCAGACGGTCGCCTCTATCACTTCCTCAGGGTTCCTTTCGGCGTCACCAACGGGGTCTCGGTCCTCCAAAGGGAGATGGACCGAATGGTTGATCGGTACGGTTTGCGGGCCACCTTCCCGTACCTAGACAACGTCACCATCTGCGGCCATGATCAGCAGGACCACAATGCCAATCTTGCCAAATTCCTCCCCACCGCCACTCTCCTAAACCTCACCTGCAACAAGGAGATGTGCGTGTTTAGCATGACCCGCTTAGCCATCCTCGGCTATGTGGTCCAGAACGGAGTTCTGGGTCCCGATCCTGACCACATGCGCCCCCTCATGGAGCTCCCCCTCCCCCACTGCCCTAAGGCCCTCAAATGCTGCCTGGGGTTCTTTTGAGACTGCGCCCAGTGGGTCCCAAACTATGCGGACAAGGCCCGCCCACTCATACAGTCCACCCATTTTCCCCTGACGGCTGAGGCACAACAGGCCTTCGCCCGTATCAGAGCCGATATTGCCAAGACCGGGATGCACACAGTAGATGAGACACTGCCCTTTCAAGTAGAGAGCGATGCCTCAGACGCCACCCTCAATCAGGCAGTCAGACCCGAGGCATTCTTTTCCCACACCCTTCATGCCTCAGAAATTCAGCACTCATCCGTCGAAAAAGAGGCCCAAGCTATCGTTGAAGCTATGCAGCATTGGAGGCATTACCTGGCCGGCAGGAGATTAACTCTCCTCGCTGACCAACGGTCGGTCGCCTTCATGTTCAATAACACACAGCGGGGCAAGATCAAGAATGATAAGATCTTGAGGTGGAGGATCGAGCACTCCACCTACAATTACGAGATTTTGTATCACCCCGGCAAGCTCAACGAGCCCCTAGACACCCTATCCCGAGGTTCATGTGCCAGCGCACAGGTAGACCGACTCCGGGCACTACACGACAGCCCTTGTCACCCGGGAGTCACTCGGTAGTACCATTTTATAAAGGCCCGCAATCTGCCCTACTCCATCGAAGAAGTACGGACAATCACCAGGGACTGCCAGGTCTGTGCGGAGTGCAAGCCGCACTTCTACCGGCCGGCCGTGCGCGCCTGGTGAAGGCCTCCCACCCCTTTGAGTGCCTCAGCGTGGATTTCAAAGCCCCCCCCCCTCCACTGACCGTAACACGTATTTTCTCAGTGTGGTCGATGAGTACTCAAGATTCCCCTTCACCATACCGTGCCACCGTCATCAAAGCCTTCAACATAACCTTCGCTCTGTTCGGCTTCCCCGCCTACATCCACAGTGACAGGGGATCTACATTCATGAGTGATGAGCTACGTCAGTTCCTGCTCAGCAGGGGTATCGCCTCCAGCAGGACGGCAAACTATAACCCCCGGGGAAACAGACAGGGAGAGAGGGAGAACGGAACGGTATGGAAAGCCGTCCAACTGGCCCTACGGTCCAGGAACCTCCCGGTCTCCCGCTGTCAGGAGGTCCTCCCTGATGCACTATACCCCATTCGGTCACTACTGTGCACCGCCACTAACACACCCCATGAATGCCCTTTTTCCTTCCACAGGAAGTCCACATCCAGGGTGTCGCTCCCGACTTGACTCGCAGCTCCAGGACCCATCCTGCTCCGTAGGCACGTAGTGGAAAGGGTGCAATTGTTCCATGCCAACCCTCAGTATGCCTACGTGGCGTACCCCAACGGCCGCCAGGATACTGTTTCCCTCAGGGACCTGGCACCAGCAGGTTCCACACACACACACACACACCCCTCAAGCCCGGCGCCACCCTCTCCTCCCCGGCGCTCCCAGCAGCAACGCCCTAGGACCATCCGTCCTTCCCCTGCCCACGCCCGAGGATGAAGAGGATTTTGGCACGCTCCCAGAGTCACCGAAGATCAGACCAGCATCGGCATTGCCGCCACTACTGCGTCGCTCCCAGCAGCACATCAAGGCCCCGGACCAGTTAAACCTCTAACTGGTACACTGGACTTCAAAATACTTTTTTTGTCTTTCCAATATTGTAAATGTATAACTAATTTGTTGTATATAGTTCTCCACCACCCCCGCTGGACTCAATTTTAACAGGGGGGGAATGTTATAAACCACTGTTGCACCTATATTAGGTGATGTATGGTAGGACCTGTACTACAGGTACGTCGGTAGTCCCTGCCTGCTGGCTCTGGAGTATAAATATGTGTGTCCTCCATGCTGCAGCCATTTCACCATCTGCTGTGGGAAGCCACACATCTTAGAGCAATAAAGCCTCAGTTGTACCCAACTCAAGTCTTTGTGCAATTGATTGTGCATCAATTTATTACTCTAAGATTTTCAAAAGATGGACCTCGTATCAAACCGGATCGCCTGCAGCTGGATCCGCATTCAAGCGACGCCAAAAAGGACTTTCAACACTGGCTAGCTTGTTTCGAGGTGTACACAACTCGGTGCTAAGCCCTGTCTCGGAGGCTCAGAACGTACAGATCCTGTACTCAAGGTTGAGCTCCAGCTTCTTTCCGCTAATCCAGGACACGCCGAACTACGCCGAAGCCATGACGCTTCTCAAAGAGAAGTACGCTCAGAAGACGAACACGCTCTTTGCCAGGCACGTACTCGCCACTCGCTCTCAACTCCCTGGTGAGTCCATAGAAGACTTCTGGCAGGCCCTAATCCCCCTTGTCTGGGACTGTCAGGTCGTTGTGGCCACTGAACATTCAAACCTCCTCATGCAGGGCACGTTTGTTACGGGGATTGGGTCAGACCTCATACACCAGCGACTGTTAGAAGGGGCCACGCACGACCTAGCAGAGACAAAGAAACTAGTGCTCTCTATGACGGTCGCCTCGCGCAACGTTCAGGCCTACACCCCCAGCGGCACGGCCCACCCCTCATACGCATCGTGGACCCCACAGACAGCCGCCCCAGCGAACCCCCGGGGTCTCCGATGTTAGTTTTGCGGCCAGCAGAAACACCCCCGCCAACGGTGCCAGGCCCGCGCTGCCCTTTGTAAGGCTTGCGGCAAGAAGGGGCACTTCACCACGGTGTGCCAGGCCCGTGCAGTTGCCGCTATCGACCCAACCCCCTCGTTTACGGACAATGGGCGCGCCATCTTCCTTCCGAGCAACACGTGCGGCCCATGGGCGCCGCCATCTTGTTCAACCCCCATCACGTGCGGACCATGGGCACCGCCATTTTGTCCTCCTCAAGATCTTCAGGCGCCGCCATCTTGTCTCCCCGCGGCACATGGGCACCGGCAGCATTCCTGGACCTGTGCCCCCCCGGGCTCTCCATTATCCGACACCAGCGACGACCGACCATGACTCGCCTCAGTGACCATCGACCAGTCTCGTCCGCGCAACCTGGCCACCGCATCGACCAGCATTAAAATCAACGGACACGTGACCTGTCTGCTGGACTCCGGGTACACCCTGCCGATCCGGGGGTACTGTACGGTCACACTCACGGTCCAGGGCTTGGAATTCAGCGGCTTCTGCCTCTATGTCCTCCCTAACCTCTGTGCTGTGCTACTACTCAGCCTGGACTTCCAGTGCAACCTCCAAAGCCTAACCCTGAAATTCGGCGGGCCCCTACCACCACTTACTGTGTGCGGCCTCGCGTCCCTAAAGGTCGATCCTCCTTCACTCTTCGCAAATCTAACCCCGAACTGCAAACCCATCACCACCAGGAGTAGACGGTACAGCACCCAGGACAGGACCTTCATCAGGTCCGAGATCCAGCGGATGCTTCGGGAAGGTATTATCGAGGCCAGCAACAGCCCCTGGAGAGCCCGAGGTAGTAGTTTAAACTGGGGAGAAACACAGGATGGTCATTGACTACAGTCGGACCATCAATTGGTACATGCAGCTCAATGCGTACCCCCTCCCACGCATATCTGATATGGTCAATCAGATTGCACAGTACCGGGTCTTCTCAACGGTAGACCTCAAATTCGCCTACCACCAGCTCCCCATTTGTAAATCAGACCATCCATACACTGCCTTCGAGGCAGACGGTCGCCTCTATCACTTCCTCAGGGTTCCTTTCGGCGTCACCAACGGGGTCTCGGTCTTCCAAAGGGAGATGGACCGAATGGTTGATCGGTACGGTTTGCGGGCCACCTTCCCGTACCTAGACAACGTCACCATCTGCGGCCATGATCAGCAGGACCACAATGCCAATCTTGCCAAATTCCTCCACACCGCCACTCTCCTAAACCTCACCTGCAACAAGGAGATGTGCGTGTTTAGCATGACCCGCTTAGCCATCCTCGGCTATGTGGTCCAGAACGGAGTTCTGGGGCTCGATCCTGACCACATGCGCCCCCTCATGGAGCTCCCCCTCCCCCACTGCCCTAAGGCCCTCAAATGCTGCCTGGGGTTCTTTTGAGACTGCGCCCAGTGGGTCCCAAACTATGCGGACAAGGCCCGCCCACTCATACAGTCCACCCATTTTCCCCTGACGGCTGAGGCACAACAGGCCTTCGCCCGTATCAGAGCCGATATTGCCAAGGCCGGGATGCACACAGTAGATGAGACACTGCCCTTTCAAGTAGAGAGCGATGCCTCAGACGCCACCCTCAATCAGGCAGTCAGACCCGAGGCATTCTTTTCCCACACCCTTCATGCCTCAGAAATTCAGCACTCATCCGTCGAAAAAGAGGCCCAAGCTATCGTTGAAGCTATGCAGCATTGGAGGCATTACCTGGCCGGCAGGAGATTAACTCTCCTCGCTGACCAACGGTCGGTAGCCTTCATGTTCAATAACACACAGCGGGGCAAGATCAAGAATGATAAGATCTTGAGGTGGAGGATCGAGCTCTCCACCTACAATTACGAGATTTTGTATCACCCCGGCAAGCTCAACGAGCCCCTAGACACCCTATCCCGAGGTTCATGTGCCAGCGCACAGGTAGACCGACTCCGGGCACTACACGACAGCCCTTGTCACCCGGGAGTCACTCGGTAGTACCATTTTATAAAGGCCCGCAATCTGCCCTACTCCATCGAAGAAGTACGGACAATCACCAGGGACTGCCAGGTCTGTGCGGAGTGCAAGCCGCACTTCTACCGGCCGACCGTGCTCGCCTGGTGAAGGCCTCCCACCCCTTTGAGTGCCTCAGCGTGGATTTCAAAGCCCCACCCCCCCCCCCACCCCCCTCCACTGACAGTAACACGTATTTTCTCAGTGTGGTCGATGAGTACTCAAGATTCCCCTTCACCATACCGTGCCACCGTCATCAAAGCCTTCAACATAACCTTCGCTCTGTTCGGCTTCCCCGCCTACATCCAGTGACAGGGGATCTACATTCATGAGTGATGAGCTACGTCAGTTCCTGCTCAGCAGGGGTATCGCCTCCAGCAGGACGGCAAACTATAACCCCCGGGGAAACAGACAGGGAGAGAGGGAGAACGGAACGGTATGGAAAGCCGTCCAACTGGCCCTACGGTCCAGGAACCTCCCGGTCTCCCGCTGTCAGGAGGTCCTCCCTGATGCACTATACCCCATTCGGTCACTACTGTGCACCGCCACTAACAACACACCCCATGAATGCCCTTTTTCCTTCCACAGGAAGTCCACATCCAGGGTGTCGCTCCCGACTTGACTCGCAGCTCGAGGACCCATCCTGCTCCATAGGCACGTAGTGGAAAGGGTGCAATTGTTCCATGCCAACCCTCAGTATGCCTACGTGGCATACCCCAACGGCCGCCAGGATACTGTTTCCCTCAGGGACCTGGCACCAGCAGGTTCCACACACACACACACACACCCCTCAAGCCCGGCACCACCCTCTCCTCCCCGGCGCTCCCAGCAGCAACGCCCTAGGACCATCCGTCCTTCCCCTGCCCACGCCCGAGGATGAAGAGGATTTCGGCACGCTCCCAGAGTCACCGAAGATCAGACCAGCATCGGCATTGCCGCCACTACTGCGTCGCTCCCAGCAGCACATCAAGGCCCCGGACCAGTTAAACCTCTAACTGGTACATTGGACTTCAAAAGACTTTTTTTTTCTTTCCAATATTGTAAATGTATAACTAATTTGTTGTATAGAGTTCTCCACCACCCCCGCTGGACTCAATTTTAACAGGGGGGGAATGTTATAAACCACTGTTGCACCTATATTAGGTGATGTATGGTAGGACCTGTACTACAGGTACGTCGGTAGTCCCTGCCTGCTGGCTCTGGAGTATAAATATGTGTGTCCTCCATGCTGCAGCCATTTCACCATCTGCTGTGGGAGGCCACACATCTTAGAGCAATAAAGCCTCAGTTGTACCCAACTCAAGTCTTTGTGCAATTGATCGTGCATCAGTAACAAAGAGAATGCAGACTGGAAGCTTAGCTCAAGGTCAGAGCTCTGAACAGTCAGATTCAGTCGAGAAGAATCTGGTCTAAACTGAAACAGTAACTAGGGAATGAGATGGTACTGGTGGCCAGTAAACAGAGTTTGTGGCAGGGACTGAAGGCAATGGCTTTAGTCTTCCCAATATTTAATTGCAAAACTCAGTAACAGAAGTGAGAAAGAAACCCAGACAAAAATAAAATAGTTCATGACAAGAGTGGAAGATATAATTGGTCAGACAACTCTGCCATTGCATAATATGATGCAAAAGGCAAGAGTTGGTAATAAATTGTGCAATTCTCCATCAGTGTTGTGCAATTACTTTGGGTATAGAAATTAGAATTGATTCAGTTTCCATAGAAATGCTTAACTTGGTTGTTTCTGCATCAAAATAATACAGAAGAAAATTTACACCAAGCATAAAAGCATTTGTATGAAGTAGCACCAATTATAATTCTGATACTTATATGTTACATACTCAGTGTCTTGTTTTACATTCCAAATACAAAACTTGAATTTGATGGAGGGTGTTTCTTTTTCCATTGTGGTTTATTTTTATTGCTAAGGCAATCTCGCTAAATATCTAAAGTAGCAAAAGGAAGAGAAGGAGAATCTGAAGGATTCAACTCGAGCAGTTCTCCGAATGGTTATTGAACAGCTGCATTAGGAAGGATGAAAAAGACAGGTATCTTCCCCCCCCCCCCCCCCCCCCCATCCCCACAATCCCAGAAGAAAGAAAGATTTGTACTAATGCAGCACCTTTCATGACCCCATGACATCTCAAAGTGTTCCACAGCCAACAAAATACTTCTGAAGTGTAAAATAAGAATTGCAGAAGCCAATTTGCACAAAGCAAGCCTGATAACCTGTGGCAATGATACTGAGGGATAAATACTGGCCAGGTTCCCAGGGTGAACTTCCCTGCTCCATTTTGAACAGTGCTACTTTGAACATCCACTTTAGAGAGTGGGATTAATAGCTTGAGAGTATTCTGAGAAGATCTGAGAGTAGACTTGGTTTAACATCTGATAGAATCTTTTGGCTTGAGAAAGTGTGTGATGTACAAAAGAACAAAGAACAATACAGAAAGTAACAGGCCCTTTGGCCCTCCAAGCCTGTACCAATCATGATACCACCCGTGGCCAAAACCCTCAGCACTTACCAGTGCCGTATCCCTCTATACCCTCCTATCCATGTATTTGTCGAGATGCCTTTTGAACACCGTTAATGTATCTGCTTCCACGACCTCCCCTGGTAGCGCATTCCAGGCACTCGCCACCCATGTAGGAGGATATAAAAATAGGAAGGGACTCCTTTTTAAATGCATCAAATTAATTGTGACTGCAGCCTTAAAACTTTTAAATGTAGCTCCTCTCCGGTAGATTGTAACAATGCTATAGAAAATCCTTATTTACAAAGAATTCTATCTGGTAGGTTTTTCAGTGACTCTTGTACTGAATTTCATAATGGATTAAAAAAATTAAATCATGTTTGTCTCTTTACTCTTATTTATTGATTCATTACTTAGCAAACATCGACATTCAATTGCACTGCTGATAAAATGTTAGGGGATGTATTTTGTCCTCCAAACTGGTAAACAAATGCATGATATTTGTTGAGTCACTGTCCATTATTTCCTTCCTTTCAGTTTGAATAAGCACCTTGCTGTATGGTCTTCGCTAACAGCAAAGCAAGTCACGGTAATGGGAATCTCAAATGAACCTACTGTGTGATAGTCAAGAAGAAATTGAATCATATTGGATTTGAAACATTAACTTTATTTTTCTCTCTCCACAGATGCTGCCAGATCTACTGAGTTTTTCCAGCACTTTCTGGTTTTACAATTGCTAGATGGCATTGTTCAACAGTGCAGTATCATAGCCCAGATTCTGAGCTATCCCAGTATCCTTTCTGATCAGATGTCTTTTGGGCTGCTGTCCTGGTGGATGATGCCAAGCTGATTGGTAGATGTTTCTCAATCTTTCTGAGCCTACTTTGGTCCTTAATGGTGGTACTGAAGTGTTAATGCAAGGCCCAAATGTAGATGGTTTGCAGATAGTTAATGGCCTGCAGACTGAACCAGACAAGGAGCGGTTTTTGATTGGTGTTGACAAATTCCTGTTAGTAACTGGACTGCGAGATTCTTGGTGATCCGTCAGCAAAGTTGGCCTTGGAAGCAATGCATGCTTAGAAATATATAACTTCGAACCAGATTCTAAATTGCCAAAACATTCCTCTTCTAGAACGGCATTATCTTCTGGTTTACCCTGTTCGAGTACGACTGGCGCATCAGACGATACGTTAGAACCATCATCTGCTTGTGTCTTTTCTATTGAACAATCATCAGGATGTGTTGTTTTCACAGACTTGAAACTGTCAGTCACCTGCCGATTGTCAGCTTGGCTGCTAACTAAAGTCTTTGAATGAATATGGTTCTTCGATCTTTCATGAGCAGAGTGAAAACTAGGTTTTGCCTGGCTAAAATTCTTCGTTAGGGGACTGAAAGGTTTTCCAGAACTATCTGCCGCCAATCTCTTCAATAATATTTGATCTTTGTAGATTTGTATCTCTGAGTGTTTCAGCAGCCTATGAGAAGAATATATTAATGAGATATCACACTTTATATGACAGATAATCAATAAAACTCAAACATCTCATACCTTTGCACCTCCATTGTTAAGTCATGTTTAGGCCCCAACAGCTCAGTTAGTAAGCCGAATGAAAGCCGTAAGCTGTCATTTGCTTCTTTTCTCGCCTGAAAATTGCGATTATCTTGTAATAGCCTACCTATTAGAGAAATAAGAAAATGAAAAGTTCCAAAAAGCAGATTTTATGCTTTCCACTGTACAAATTATGATTTTCTGCAGGATATCCACATTTAGAACTACATGTCATCACCCAAAAGCAACAATGCATTCAAGCTTATAAAGAATTGGATTTTCACAAGGTCAGTTATTATGGACATATATTGGATCATTGGAGGAAGTCAGCCCATCTTTGTTGTCGGTGTTCTGATAGTTAAATTTAGAAAAAAGTACCAGTTATGGACACTGGAGGGACATCTAATTCAGTGGCGAAGCATGTGCTTAGTTCAAAATGTTAAATCTATTCCACCACTCTTCCTCTCTTCCAACCCCCACAAGTTCCGTCTCATCGTGGTCATTACTTTGCTATGTACATGAAGACAGGAGTATTTGTTGTAGAAACAAAAATATTTGGCAAGCCTCTTTGCTGTTTGAAAATGAGTTTCAATTTTATTTGGACGATAACGACACGCAACAAACTAATGTATTATCAGATCATACAAGCGATAAGTTTATATGTTTAGAGAGGAAAACATTTCCAAATAGTCTTTCATGAAGATGATAGCCTTTTAACAAAATAATCATCATCAGCAGCAGCACAGAAGGGTTATTTCATCAATGCTTACAAATTCAGGCATGGAACAGTGATTGTTACTTAATTGCTCACATGCACAGTGACTCTTCACACTGATATACTTGCTATTTACCTGCAATAAGAAACCTGCACAAACAAAATAATCATATTTCCTTAGCTGGAAGATCCTGCACATAATTGATCCATTGTTTACAGCAATTATCAATTGTTGAACAATTTTATAGTAAATATTTTAATGGACATGATTCTAGTGTAATAAATCTAAAACATAGTTAAAAATTAAGAAAGTTCGGAAATATAGCACAAGTCTGCCAGTATCCGTAAAAAGATGGCTGAAGATCCAAAGATGATTATCAGACCATAAGAAATAGCAACAGGAGTAGGCCAGTTGGCCCATTGACCCTGCTTCGCCATTCTATAGTCCACACACAACCGTTGGGTACCGTCTGGTTTCGGTACCATCACTATGGGTGAGCTCCATTGGCTGCATCCCTCTTCAAATATGCCATTTTTAAGCATGCTTTCAATTTCTTTGTTAACCTGTTTTAAAGGATGTTGTTTAATTGGAACAGCATTTCCCACATCTACATCATGTATAACCATTTTAGTACTTCCCAAATTATCTCCACAAACTTGCCCATATGATATCAATAACTCTTTCAGGTCAGTTCGTTTTTCCTCTGGAAGGTAACTCAACAATTTATCCCAATTTTTTTTAGAACATCCTCGTTTTAAAATTTAATTTGAGGAATGTCAAATTCAAAGTCATCTTGATTTGGTTCTTCACTTTGAGTTAGACATTAAAACCTCCTCCTTTTGCTCTCCTTCCCTTTCAAAGTACCTTTTAAGCATAGTCACATGACGCACTCGGTGAGCTTTCCTTCTATGTGGCGTTCTTACCACATAATTCACCTCACTTAATTTCCTTTCAATCTGATACGGTCCACAAAACCTTGAATTTAAAAGTTCACCTACCACTGGTAATAATACTAAAACTTTACCTCCACTAGCAAAACTACGAACTTTTGCTTTCTTGTCCACTACCCGCTTCATCACATGTTATGCAACCTTTAAACATTGTCTAGCCAATTCCCCTGCTCTATTTAATCGTTCCCTAAAATTTGACACGTAATCCAATAATGTAAGTTCCGACTGCTCACTCACCAATTTTTCCTTAATCAATTTAAGTAGACCTCTTATCTCATGACCAAAAAATAGTTCAAAAGGACTGAATTTGGTTGACTCATTAGGTGCATCCCTAATTGCAAACAGTACGAATGGAATTCCTTTATCCCAATCCTCTGGGTAATCTTGACAATAAGCCCTCATCATTAAATAAAAGAAAATTACTGCGGATGCTGGAATCTGAAACCAAAAAGAAAGTGCTGGAAAATCTGAGCAGGTCTGGCAGCATCTGTAGGGAGAGAAAAGAGTTAACGTTTCGAGTCCAATGACTCTTTGTCAAAGCTAACAGACAGAGAAAGTGGGAAATATTTATACTGTGGAGTGAGAATGAAAGCCCTCAACATTGTCTTTAATGTCTGATGTCACCTTTCTAACGCTTCCTGCGATTCTGAATGGTACGCAGTTGATTTAAATTGTTTTATTCCTAAGCTATCCATAACTTCTTTGAATAACCTTGAGGTAAAATTTGATCCTTGATCCAATTGTATTTCTGTGGGTAATCCATATCTAGTTAAGAATTTAAGTAACTCCTTCACAATCTTTCTATCTGTAATATTGCATACTGGAATGGCCTCTGGAAACCTAGTAGACACATCCATTACAGTCAAAAGATATTGATTCCCACTTTTCGTTTTAGGTAGCGGTGCTATGCAATCAATTAAGAGCCTTGTAAAAGGTTCCTCAAATGCTGGAATGGCTATTAAGGCTTTTAAGGGCACTGGTTTTATCACTGTTTGAGGTTTCTCTGTCACTCGACATGTGTGAAAAATTTAACTACAGCTTTATGTAATCCAGACCAATAAAATGTTTTTGCTTGAGTTTTCCTTCCTACCAAATGACCTCCAACTGGTACCTCATGTGCTACTCGCAACACCTCCTTTCTATACCCCACCGACAATACCATTTGATGAACGTCTGCCCACTTTTCATACGCCTGCATATGTAAAGGTCTCCATTTTCTCATCAGGACATTATTTTTATGGTAATAACATTCTGGTATACACTCAGATTCCTCTTCCGTGTATGTTTTCTGATACATCCGTTTTATTTCTAAATCTTTCTGTTGTAACTCCGCCAATTTTCCTGAACTAAAAATATCCGCCTCATCCACCATCGGTTCTTTTCCCACCATCTGATTAAAAATCATTTCTGATAATTGTACTTCAACTTTATCTTCACTCTTTGATTTCTCCTCTTGTCTTAACCTGTGACTTTGCAACCTTGTTACTACACAATCCGGAAAAATCCCAGGATATTCATCCTTCAACACATCAGTTGTCTGATTTTCCACTGGCCTCTCCAGCTGTATCATTAACCAAGATAAACTGTATTCCTGGACAAGATAGTTTCTCTATTACTCCTACTACCACTTCACCACTCTTCACTGGACTTTCCAACCTTACCTTATATAATGGAACACTACTCTTCTCACCCTGAATGCCACATATTACCACCGTTTCTGGCAATATTCCTCCCAAACTGCATAACTCATCTCTTATCATCAGATTGACTAGCCCCCACATCTCTTAAAATTGCGACTTCTTTACGTATTCCTGGTACACCTGAGTAAACTTTACCCACACAAGTAAATTCTTTAAAGAGATCTGGCACCTTCTTATCAATCACTTGATCAAACTGTACAATCATTTGCACCTACTTCGCTTCACTTGGGCTTTCCTTTATCACTTTAACAAACCTCACTGACTTATCCTGTTTTATCACATCAGCCTTACCAGTGCTTTTCTTCAACCACCAACACTGTGACTTTACATGGCCTAGTTTATTACAGTGAAAACATTTGAAACATTTCATTTCTCTTCCACCCTCGTGGATTTTTTTTTAAATCTGAGGTACACTCTCCTAATTATCTCCCATCAGATCTCCTTTACCTCTACTACTTGAGTATTTCTCTTCCTCAGTTTCTATCCCTCACAGGCTGAAACTGATGTCGGAAACCAAACTTTGGTTTATGAACTAATTCATAATCATCTGCCACTTCGCTGCTAACATTGCAGTTTTAACCTTCTGCTCTTCCACATGAGTTCTCACTACATCAGGAATTGAATATTTAAACTCCTCCAAAAGTATAATTTCTCTGAGAGCTTCATACGTTCGGTATTTTTTCAAAGCCCTTATCCACCTATCAAAATTACTCTGTTTGATCCTTTCAAACTCCATGTATGTTTGACCAGGTTCTTTCCTTAAATTTCTAAATCTTTGTCTGTAGGCTTCAGGCACTGTTCATATGCACCTAAAATGGATTTTTTCACCTCCTCATATGACTCAGATACGTCCTCTGGTAGTGATGCAAACACTTCACTAGCCCTAACTCCCAGGTTTGTTTGAAATCAGTAATATCCACATGTCCTATGGCCATTTCATTTGTTTAGCCACCTTCTCAAATGAAATGAAAAAGGCTTCTACCTCCTTCTCATCAAACCTTGGCAATGCTTGGACATATTTAAATAGATCCCCACCAAGACTTCGACTATGACACTCTTTCTCTTTATCTTTATCAATATCCTCAAACTCTACGTTTCCTTTTACATCCGCCAATTTTAACTGACTGTCATGTTTCATGGCCATTTTCTGAAGTTCAAACTCTCTCTGTATTTCCCTTTCCTCACTCACTTTTTCCCTTTCATCTCTTTTTCTTTTTCCATGATCTGTACCTCTCTTTCTCTTTCTTGATGTTCTGCTAGGGCTATTCTATCTTTTTCCCTCATTTCGTATTCAAGCTGCTTTAATTCTTTTTCATGTTTAAGTTGTTTAATCTGTAACTAAATTTTTTGCCATTTCTAATGAGTCAGACTGTAGCTCAGGCAATTTTAAATGCTCAGCAATCGCCGAAAGGACCTCTTCTTTTCGAATGCTCTCAGGTAACGTTAACTGCAATGTTTCTGCCAAATCCAAAAGTCTTCTTTTAGTCTCTGTTCGTAAGGTACTGTGTGTGACTTTCTCCACCCCCAAAAACTTCCGAGCCTCTGAAACAGCCATTGTCCACCACACACTCCCTACTTAACTGGAATACTACACCTGAAAAGCAAACACAAATATGCTCATCCAGCATTGTCTTTAAGTTCACTAAGTCAACCCAACCACGAAAGATAGACTTTTATCCCATGAGCCCCCAATTTATTATGGGCCAGGGTTTAGAGATCACCAATGTATATCATGGAGTTCACCTGACCCACAACTTTTAATAGATTTTGGTTATGGGGAGCACATTTATAGGTGTGATGCAACAGAGATCTAAAGTATTTTTAAACAAAAACAATGTTTGTTCTATGAATCCAGTTAACATTTTATAAACACACAGTCAACATCTTATCAACTACCAACATTGATACTCCCCCAATACAATACTCCATTGGTAACCCTTAATAACTTTCCTAACAACATCCATAAGTCAAAAACCCTTTTTAACAAAGACCAAGGCTTTGCATTCCTTACAGAAACAGGTATTACTTTGAAATCATCAAGTGATCTGGAGACATTTTTTGGTACGCAGAGAGAGAGATCAATACACATCTGCTTGGTTTGAATGCAGCTCTCCAACTACCTAAAATGAAAGTGAAACACAAAGCAGCTTCCAGCTCAAAACAAAAGTAAAAGACAGAATCACAGCCCTGCTCCACCCACACAATGACATCACTGCAGCCATTTGATAAAACACACTTTTCTTCAAGGGACTCTCACATGACACTGCTCACATAAACCTTGACTCTCTTGTAGATCAAAAATCTGTATAAATGAGCTTTGAATGTAATAAATGCCCTAGGCTTCACTAATCCCTGTGGAAGAGAATTACAAAGAGTAACTATCCACAGAGAGAAGTTATTCCTTCTCATCTCCGTCTTAAATGGGAAAAACCCGTATTTTAGACATAGACATAGAATTTACAGTGCAGAAGGAGGCCATTCGGCCCATCGAGTCTGCACCGGCTCCTGGACCCCACCCAAGGTCCACACCTCCACCCTATCCCCACAACCCAGTAACCCCCACCCAACACTACGGGCAATTCTGGACACTAAGGGCAATTTAGCATGGCCAATCCACCTAACCTGGACATCTTTGGACTGTGGGAGGAAACCGGAGCACCCGGAGGAATCCCACGCACACACGGGGAGGATGTGCAGACTCCGCACAGACAGTGACCCAAGCCGGAATCGAACCTGGGACCCTGGAGCTGTGAAGCAATTGGGCTATCCACAATGCTACCGTGCTGCCCGCCATTTTTAATGTTTTGTTTGTAGTCTCTCAAAAGATACGATGGCTTATAGCTCAAATTATATATTTTTTCCTTACAGGCTGCTATCCTTTTTGTGCATCATCTTGTTTTACCCATAGCTTGTGCGGTTTCTTCCACTTAAATCTAAACTACACACATGTAGAAATGTTAACAACCGTGTACAGAGACAAGTCATCAACAGTACTATCAAGCGGCACTTACTCAGCAATAACCTGCTCAAGGACACTCAATTTGGGTTCCGCCAGGGTCACTCAGCTCCTGACCTCATTATAGCCTTGGTTCAAACATGGACAGAAGAGCTGAATGCCAGAGATGAGGTGAGAGTGATTGCCCTTAACATCAAGGCAGCATTTGACGGAGTGTGGCATCAAAGAGACCTAGCTAAACTAGAGTCTATGGGGATCAGGGGGAAAATCCTTCACTGGTTGGCCTAAAGGTCGATGGTTGTGGTGATTGGAGGTCAATCATCTCAGCTCCAGGACATCACTGCAGGATTTTCTCAGAGTAATGTCCTAGACCCAAACATCTTCAGCTGCTTCATCAATGACCTCCCATCATACGGTCAGAAGTGGGGATGTTTGTGGATGACTGCACAATGTTCAGCACCATTTGCAACTCCTCAGATAATGAAGCAATCCATGTCCAAATGCAGCAAGATCTGGACCATATCCAGGCTTGGGCTGACAAGTGGCAAGTTACATTCACGCCACACAACTGCCCGGCAATGACCATCTCTTACAAGAGGATATGACCACCGTCTCTTGACATGAAATGGCATTACCATCGTTGAATCCCCCACAATCAACATCCTGGGGGATTACCGTTCAGCAGAAACTAACTAGTCATTTAATACTGTGGCTACCAGGAAAGGTCAAAGGCTAGGAATCCTATAGTGAGTAACTCACCTCCTAACCCCTCAAAGCCTGTCCACCATCTACAAGGCCCCAGTCAGAATTGTAATGGAATATTCTTCACTTGCCTGGATGTAAGGTGCAGCTCCAACAACACTCAAGAAACTCAACAGCATCCAGGACAAAGCAGTCCGCTTGGTTGCTCCCCCTTTCACAAACATTCAAACCTTCAACTATCGACGGAACAGTGGCAGCCGTACGTGCCATCAACAAGATGCACTGCAGCAACTCCCCAAAGTTCCTTAGACAGCATCTTCCAAATCCACAACCACTACCATCTAGAAGGACAAGAGCAGCAGATACTTGGGAACTCCACCAACTGGAGGATCCCTTCCAAGTCACTCACCATCCTGACTTGGGAATATATTGCCGTTCCCTCATTAACAGCACAGTGGGTGTACCTGTACCTGAAGGACTGCCACGGTTCAAGAAGGCAACTCACCATCACGTTCTGAAGGGCAACCAGTGATGGGCAATAAATGCAGGCCTAACTAACAATGCCCACATCCCGTAAATTAATTTTATAAAAAGTTTCTCAGTCTACAGTATCTTATTTTAAGTCAGTAAAAATGTAATCATGTTTTTCTGTCATTATTTGGCTTCATAAATTGCCCACCAGTGGTTTCCAGTCAATTTTACTATGTTAACTGTCACAATGTATTTGCAGACTCTGAACACCAGATGGCTCTCTGTGGAGTAGGTTTCTGCAGTTTCTCTCCTGCAACTCTGTTGCTAGTTTGTGTATGATTTTTTAAAATTAACTGGTTATTGTAAATGGAGGCGGGATTTTTTGGTCCCGTGACAGCGAGGGAAAATGTGGAGAATGGTCAAAAACCAGTTTTCCGCTGGTGTAAAGAAAGTTCATGGGCGGGATTCTCCGTCAGCCGATGACGAAGTCGGGAAAGGTGATTGAAGAGAGAATCGGTTTTGATGCCGAAATGTGGTGGGCGCCGGGTTCACGCCAAATTGCAATTCTTTGGTGCCTTGATAGCGGCATCAATGCGTTCCACTCTGCACGTACAGTAAACACCATTTGCATATCATTAGCGGGCCCGATCTGGTATTTTCCAGAGCCTCCGCGATTCTCCACCTCCACTTTGGGGAATTCCTGATGGCGAGGTTCACTTGTGCTTTTAGAAATCAAGAAACAGAACATAGCCATGATAAGGAAGTGGGTGGTGGGTACGGGTCTATCTGGGAGCGAGTGGAGGCGGCTTCGTGCAGGAGCACCACTTTGGCAGCCCTGGTCCTCCACCAGCCCGGTAGTGGGGGCAGCCCTGCGGATATGGGGCCAGTGGAGGAGGCATGTAGGGAGGTAGGTGCGTCTGTCTGGGCTCCAATATGTGATAACCATCGATTCGCCCCCGGGAACGTAGATGGAGGGTTTCGAACATGGCGGCGGGCGGGGGTGAGCGATATGTTCCTGGAGGGGAGCTTTGCGAGTTTGAGGGGCTTGGAAGAGAAATTTGGGCTGGTAAGGGGAAATGACTTTAGGTACATAAAGATGCGGGACTTTGTACGCAGACAGGTCCCATCCTTCCCACTCTCCCTGCAGACAATGGATATTGGAATTCAACCAGCAATGATGGCCTTCCCCCTTTTCCCCCTGGGGAAAGCACTGAGTCAGAGTTGCTCGAGGAGGTGGGAACTGCAGCAGCTCCAGAGGAACAGGAGGCAGCCAGTGACGATGGAGAGCCATCTGCTCAACAGGCAAAGGAAGCGCCGCATGAGTGCTTGTGTGTGCCACCACTGCATCTCATTCAAGGACCTGCCGTATCAGCATGTGGAAGACACAGGCTGAGCGGTGGAACAGTGCAACATATCTGCCCTGACAGGGGAATGTGAACAAAAGAACAAAGAACAGTACAGCACAGGAAGAGGCCCTTCAGCCTGATGTGTTGGGTACTCTGGATCTGTGGAGACTGTGTTTACCTTAGCAGTAACATAGACAGGCTTCCAACACTTGTAATAGTACAACTATATTTTATTAATTTAAGAGCTGTTGAACATACTTGCACTGTGGGTCGACACTATGTTAGATTGATTGAAGACCTATGCCTAACCTGACCAGACTATACTGCTAGCACATGGTGGATGTTTGTGCTACTGACTGTGGGCTTTGTCTGTCTCAGAGGCTGTATCCCGAATGAGCGGGAAAACTAGTGCTCTCTGGTTTTATAGTGACCGTGCCCTAACTGGTGATTGGTTACTGTATTGTGTGTGTTGATTGGTCTTGCAGTGTGTCAGTCAGTGTGCGTCTCTGCACCATCATACACTGATGTGTATATTATGACATCCCCTCTTTTTTTTTTAAAAAGTGTGTCCGTGGTAATAAATAATGTATGATGTGAATGTTCCTAATTATGTGTGGCATTTGTGAGCATATTTACAATATTATGTACATAAACTCTAAGATATTTACAGTGGAAGGTGTCTAGTGCAGATGGATAGTATGTAACAGAAAAATAACTAGAACAACAGTATGTACAAACTAGTGAGTTAATCAAACAATGCAACAAAACAATCAGTTAATGAGTTCAGAGAGTCCATGAATTCAGGCAGTTCATAAAATCAGTCTCTGAGGTGGGTGACGAATTCTGGTTGACCGCATCAAGGGTGGGTCAGCGGCCGCCTCGTCTGAAATGGGCGGGACTGTGTCAGACCCAGAGGGTGGCAGAGCGAAAGGGAGATCTGCAAAGTCCTTAACGGGCTCGTCGTGATGGCGAGGCAGGACATGATGATCTGGTGGCGAGCGAGGAAGGAGTCGTAGTGCCCGCATATTTCGGCGCAGATGAGAGCCGTCTGGTAGACGAACCAAAAATGACCTGGGGGCCACTTTTCTGAGCACCACAGCGGTGGCGGACCAGTCACCATCTGGAAGTTGGACACGGACCTCGTCATCAGGAGCCAGATCAGGGAGATCCGTGGCACGGGCGTTGTATGCAGATTTGTGCTGGGCCCAAGACAGCTGCATTCGGCGAAGGAACGGAACATTGTCCAAGTCCGGGACATGAATGGCCGGCACAGGTTTGTGAGGCCGAGGGCACGTGAGTACTCTTTCTTCTCCCACGTACATAGGGTCTACTCTCGGATAGATTTCTTCGTGGTGAGTAGGGGACTGATTCCGAGAGTGGAGGAGGCCGAGTATTCGGCCATTGCAATCTCTGACCACGCTCCGCATTGGATAGAGTTGGAAATGGGGGAGGTGCGAGACCAACGTCCATTGTGGCGGTTGGATGTGGGGCTGTTGGCGGAGGAGGAGGTGTGTAGGAGGGTCCGGGCAAATATTGAGGGGTACCTTGAGGTGAATGATACGGGGGAGGTTCAGGTGGGGATGGTCTGGGAAGCCCTGAAGGCAGTAATTCGTGGGGAGCTGATATCCATCCGGGCACACAGGGAGAGGAGCGAGAGGAGTGAGAGGGATAGACTGGTGGGAAAGATGCTGGAGGTGGACAGGAGGTATGCAGAGGCACCAGAGGAGGGACTGTTGGGGGAGAGGCGCAGCCTGCAGGCTAAATTTGATTTGCTGACCACTAGAAAGGCTGAGGCACAGTGGAGGAAGGCACAAGGGGCAGTGTACGAACATGGTGAAAAGGCGAGTAGGATGCTGGCTCATCAGCTCCGTAAGCGGGATGCGGCTAAGGAGTGAGAGACAAGAGTGGGAATGTGGTGCGGAAGGGGGTAGAGGTGAATGAGGTCTTCAAGGACTTTTACGGGGAACTGTACCAGTCGGAGCCAACGGGGGAGAGGAGGGGAATGGAGAGGTTCCTTGACAGGCTTTCTTTCCCGAAGGTGCAGGAGGAGAAGGTGGAGGGGCTGGGTGCGCCGATTGAGCTGGAGGAGCTAGTTAAGGGGATCGGGCAGATGCAGTCAGGGAAGGCACCGGGGCCGGATGGGTTCCCGGTGGAATTTTATAAAAAGTTCGTGGACCTAGTGGGCCCCTTGCTGGTGCGGACACTCAACGAAGCGTGGGAAGGGGGGACTTTGCCCCCGGCGATGTCACGGGCGCTGATCTCGTTAATTTTAAAGAAGGACAAGGACCCCCAGCAGTGTGGGTCATACAGGCCCATATCTCTCCTCAACGTGGATGCTAAGGTGCTGGCAAAAATCCTGGCCACCAGGATAGAGGACTGTGTGCCAGGGGTTGTGCATGAGGACCAGACAGGTTTTGTGAAGGGAAGGCAGCTGAACACAAATGTGCGGAGATTGCTGAATGTCATTATGATGCCGGCGATTGAGGGGGAGGCAGAGATAGTGGTGGCGCTGGATGCGGAGAAGGCCTTCGATAGAGTGGAGTGGGCGTACCTATGGGAGGTGTTGGGGAGGTTTGGATTTGGTGAAGGGTTCATTAGATGGGTAAGGCTGCTATATGAGGCCCCGATGGCGTGCGTGGCCACAAATAGGAGGAGGTCGGAGTACTTCCGGCTTTACCGAGGGACCAGGCAGGGTTGCCCCTTGTCCCCCTTGTTGTTTGCACTGGCAATCGAGCCGCTGGCAATGGCATTGAGAGATTCAGAGAGGTGGAGAGGCTTGGTGCGAGGTGGAGAGGAACATAGGGTGTCGTTGTATGCCGACGACCTGTTACTGTATGTGGCGGACCCGGTGGGAGGGATGCCGGGAGTGATGGAGTTACTAGCCGAGTTTGGGACCTTCTCAGGTTATAAATTAAACTTAGGCAAGAGCGAGGTGTTTGTGGTGCACCCTGGAGACCAGGAGGAAGGAATTGGTAGGCTCCCGCCTAGGCGGGCAGGGGAGAGCTTTAGGTACCTGGGGGTGCAAGTGGCCAGGGACTGGGGGACTCTCCACAAGCATAACTTTACCAGACTGGTAGATCAGATGGAGGAGGAGTTCAGGTGGTGGGACATGCTGCCATTGTCGTTGGCGGGGAGGGTGCAGTCCGTCAAAATGACAGTGCTTCCGAGGTTCTTGTTCCTTTTTCAGTGCCTGCCCATATTTATCCCCAGGGCCTTCTTTAGGAGAGTGACCGGCAGTATTCTGAGCTTTGTGTGGGCACATGGGACTCCGAGAGTGAGGAGGGTATTCCTGGAGCGAGGAAGGGATAGAGGCGGGCTGGCGCTGCCCAACCTTCTGGGGTACTATTGGGCAGCCAATGTGTCAATGGTGCGTAAATGGGTGATGGAGGGGGGAGGGGCGGCGTGGAAAAGAATGGAGATGGCGTCATGTAGAGGTACAAGCCTGGGTGCCATGGTAACGGCACCGTTGCCGCTCTCCCCCAAGAGGGTTACCACGAGCCCGGTGGTGGCGGCGACCCTAAGAATCTGGGGACAGTGGAGACGGCATCGGGGGGAAACAGGGGGCTCGATGGAGGCTCCACTGGGTGGCAACCATCGGTTCATCCCGGGGAACACGGATGGGGGATTCAGGGGATGGCAAAGGGCGGGCATCAGCAAATTGAGGGACCTGTTTATTGGCGGGAGGTTTGCGGGCCTGGGGGAACTGGAAGATAAATTTGGCCTTCCCCAGGGGAACATGTTCAGATACCTGCAGGTAAAGGCGTTTGCTAGGCGACAGGTAGAGGGATTCCCTTTGCTGCCCTCGCAGGGGACGATGGACAGAGTGCTTTCGGGGGTGTGGGTAGGAGAGGGGAAGGTGTCTGACATCTATAAGGTAATGCAGGAGGTGGAGGAGTCGTCAGTGGAGGAGCTGAAGGCTAAATGGGAGGAGGAACTCGGGAAGCAGATAGAGGACGGGACTTGGGCGGAGGCCTTGGAGAGAGTCAACTCCTCCTCCTCATGTGCGAGGCTTGGTCTCATCCAATTTAAGGAGCTGCACCGGGCCCATATGTCCGGGACTAGGATGAGTAGGTTCTTCGGGGGTGAGGACAGGTGCACCAGATGTTCGGGGAGTCCTGCGAACCACGCCCATATGTTCTGGGCATGCCCAGCACTGGAAGAATTCTGGAAGGGGGTGGCGGGGACGGTGTCGAGGGTGGTTGGATCCAGGGTCAAACCAGGGTGGGGACTCGCGATTTTTGGGGTTGGGGTGGAGCCGGGAGTGCAGGAGGCGAAAGAGGCCGGTGTCCTGGCCTTTGCGTCCCTAGTAGCCCGTCGAAGGATTCTGTTACAATGGAAGGATGCAAGGCCCCCAAGCGTGGAGACCTGGATCAGTGACATGGCGGGATTTATAAAATTGGAAAAGGTCAAATTTGCCCTGAGAGGATCAATACAAGGGTTCTATAAACGATGGCAGCCTTTTCTGGACTCCTGGCTCAGATGTAGGCAACTGGGTCAATAGCAGCAGCAACCCGGGGGGGGAGGGGGGGGTGCATTATTGTAGTGTTTATTCTGTAACTTTATAGTGTGTTAATTTGCGTTGTTGTTAAAATGCTGGGTTGTTCATGGGGATGGGGCGAATGTATATGATTGTTAATATTATTGTTATTTTCGGTATTTTACTAAGGTGCGTTATTGTTGTATAAAATCAAAATTTCTCAATAAAAATTATTTAAAAAAAAAAAAATGAATGGCCGGCACCGTCGTCCGTAGCGTGCGATTCATCAGTAATTGAGCTGGTGGCAGGCCGGTGGACAATGGAGCGGATCTGTAAGCAAACAAGGCAAGGTAAAAATCGAATCCTGCATCGGCCGCCTTGCACAGGAGTCGTTTTACGATGTGCACCCCCTTTTCTGCTTTGCCATTGGATTGGGGGTAATGGGGACCGGACGTGACATGCGTGAAGTTGTATTGTTTGGCAAAATTGGACCATTCCTGACTGGCAAAACACGGGCCATTGTCGGACATGACCGTGAGCGGGATGCCATGGCGGGTGAAGGTTTCCTTGCTCGCACGGATGACCGCAGTTGAGGTGAGGTCGTGCAGCCTAACTACCTCCGGGTAGTTTGAGAAATATCCACTATGAGGATGTATCCCGGCCAAGCGCTTGGAACAGGTCGATGCCCACTTTGGTCCAGGGGGACGTGACCAACTCATGGGGTTGCAAGGTTTCCCTTGGCTGAGCAGGCTGGAATCGCTGGCATGTTGGGCAGTTGAGAACGGCATTAGCTATGTCCTTGTTGATTCCAGGCCAGTACACTGCCTCACAGGCCCGTCGGCGGCATTTCTCCACTCCCTGGAGGCCCTCATGGAGCTGCTCAAGGACGAGGATGCACATGCTGTGCAGGATGACGATCCTGTCCAACTTGAGTAGAATTCCATCTACCACCGCCAGGTCCTCATTAACATTATAGAATTGAGGGCATTGGCCCATGAGCCACCCGTCTGCCACGTTGGAGCAGGGGATCGTTGGCCGTCTCGCGATGAATTTGGATGAGTCATTCATCCGTGGCGGGTAGATTGGATGCGGCGAATGCCACATGAGCATCAATCTGGCACATGAAGCCCGCTGGGTCGCAAGGTGTGGTGACAGATCGGGAGAGTGCATCGGTGACGATGAGCTCCTTACCCGGGTTGTAGACTAGCTCGAAGTCGTATCGCCTGAGTTTAAGGAGAATGCGCTGCAGGCGCAGCGTCATGTCGTTAAGATCTTTTTGAATGATATTGACCAGTGGCCTGTGGTCTGTCTCGACTATGAACTTTGGGAGTTCATAGACGTAGTCATGGAATTTGATGACTCCGGTAAGAAGGCCCAGGCACTCTTTTTCAATTTGCGCATAGCGCTGTTCGGTGGGCGTCATTGCACGTGACGCGTATGCGACAGAAGCCCATGAAGAGGCATCATCACGTTGAAGGAGCACTGCTCCAATGCCGGACTGACTGACACCCATGGAAATCTTTGTTTCTTTGGCCGGATCGAAAAATGCCGACACCGGGGCCTTGGTCAGCTTCACCCTGAGTTCCCGCCATTCTTGTTCGTGGGCGGGGAGCCATTGGAACTCTGTTGTCTTCTTGACCAGGTTCCTGAGAGCTGAGGTGTGGGAGGCGAGGTTAGGGATGAATTTCCCCAGGAAATTGACCATGCCCAGGAATCGGAGGACCGCCTTCTTGTCCTCCGGTGTCTTCATGGCCTTAATGGCCGACACCTTGTCAGCATCCGGCTGCACGCCAAACTGTGAGATGTGGTCTCCGAGGAATTTACTTTCTGTTTGACTAAAGGAGCATTTGGCCCTGTTGAAGCGGAGGCCATGCTCATGGATTCGTCGGAAGACGCGTTGGAAGCGATCAATGTGCTCCTGCGGGGTGGTAGACCAGACGATTATGTCACCCACATATACTCGAACCCCTTTGATACCTTCCATCATCTGTTCCATAATTCTGTGGAACACTTCCGATGCAGAGATGATGCCAAACGGCATCCGGTTATAACAATACCGGCCAAATGGGGTGTTAAAGGTGCAGAGCTTCCGACTGGATGCTTCGAGTTGGATCTGCCAGAACCTCTTGGATGCGTCTAGCTTGGTGAAAAATTTGGCGTGAGCCATCTCGCAGGTGAGTTCTTCACGCTTTGGAATGGAATAGTGTTCTCTCATAATATTGCGGTTGAGGTCAATACATATACGTAATTCGCCGGATGGTTTTTTCACATACACCATTGAGCTGACCCAGTCAGTCGGTTCCGTAACTTTTGAAATTACGCCCTGGTCCTGGAGGTCCTGCAGCTGCTGCTTAAGACGGTCCTTAAGGGGTGCTGGTACCCTGCGAGGAGCGTGCACCACAGGCGTGGCACTTCGTTTTAACAAGATTTTAGAAGTGTATGAGAGTTTGCCATGTCCTCGAATACACCATGGTATCGGTTGATGATGACGTTCAGCTGTGCCCGAAAGTCACCATCCTGAGATGCGGAAGCTTCAGCGGCTGACAGGGAGTGAACCCTTTGGACAAGGTTTAGGAGTTTGCACGCTTGAGCACCGAGCAGGGAGACTTTAGAGGATCCCACTATTTCGAATGGCAGGTTAGCCTTTAATGACCGGTGTGACACTTCAAGCTATCAAGAGCTACTGGCAGCAATAGCATTACCATTATAGTCCAGAAGCTGGCAGGTTGACCGCGCAATGAGGTTGGCTGAAGCGCCGGTGTCCAGGCGGAAGCGGATGCAGATCAGTTGACCGTAAGGGTGGCTCACCACTCATTGTCCGGATCAATGCTGAATATTGTGAGACTTGGCTTTTGGCTTCGGGAGCATCTTGTGTTTGGTGATAATGCCCACCCGAAATGGTGCTTTAGGGTCCTCGGTGTCAAGGTCCGGAATCAGGTCGGAGTCGGAATCGTTGACTGGTGGCTGGATGGCTCGGACATCACTGCGCGGCTGGTTGAAGCGACGAGAGGTAGTAGGTTGAGCAGACCTGCATAAGGCAGCATAGTCGCCAAGCTTGCCACATTGGAGACAGCGTCGGGATTTTGCAGGACATTGCCACTTTAAATGGGCGGAGCCACAGTTGCCATACGTCGTGACGTCAGAACGTTCGGTGCACCACTGCGCATACGCGGTGCGGTCGTACATAGTGCGCGCCTGCATAGTGCGATCTTCGGCGTCGCCGTCCCCTCGGTCAGTGCGCGCACGCGTGGGAGTCCCCAAAAAGCGCGCGAAATGGCCGCCCTCATCCAGGCCTAGGCCCTGGAGTTGTTTAATGTCTTGCACCCGCTCTGCCTCGTGGGGACCTTGCTGCGCCGTTTCAGACGCTTGAACGTGCGAGTATCGGTTAGTGGCATGTTCCTGCAGAACGCAGGTCTCGATGGCTATTGCAAGGGTGAGCTGTTTAACATTGAGGAGCAGCTGGCGTCGGGTGTCCGATTGCACGCCGAAAACGATCTGGTCACGATCATCGAATCGGAGGTGGAGCCGTAATTGCAGAACTGCACGAGGATGCGAAGGTGGGTGAGGAAAGATTGAAAAGGTTCATCCTTACCCTGCAAATGTTGTTGAAAAAGATAGCGCTCAAAACTTTCATTTACCTCGATGTCACAGTGACTGTCGAATTTGAGTAGTCTGAATTTGACTGTCTTGAACTTGGACTTGTCTTCACCTTCAGCGAAAGTGAGAGAGTTGAAGATATGGATGGCATGGTCTCCGGCCGTGGAAAGGAAGAGAGCAATCTTCCTGGCGTCTGAAGCAGCTTCCAGGTCTGTAGCTTCGAGGTAAAGCTGGAACCGTTGTTTAAAGATTTTCCAGTTCGCACCGAGGTTGCCGGTGATGGGGAGCAGCGGTGGAGGGCGGACGCGGTCCATACTACCGGATGGCTGATTGCTGGTGGAAGGCAGATCACTTGAAGGTAGGTCTATTAAACTTTAACATCACGTACTGGTACCATGAGGTGTTGGGTACTTTGGATCTGTGGAGACTGCGTTTCCCTTAGCAGTAACATAGACAGGCTACCAACACTTGTAATAGTACAACTCTATTTTGTTAACTTAAGAGCTGTTGAACATACTTGCACTGTGGGTCGACACTATGTTAGATTGATTGAAGACCTATGCCTAACCTGACAGGCCTATACTGTTCACACATGGTGGATGCTGGTGCTACTGACTGTCTGTCTGTCTCAGAGGCTGCATCCTGAATGAGCAGGAAAACTAGTGCCCTCTGGTTTTATAGTGACCGTGCCCTAACTGGTGATTGACTGCTGTGTTGTGTGTGTTGATTGGTCTTGCAGTGTGTCAGTCAGTGTGTGTCTCTGCACCATCATATACTGATGTGTATATTATGACACAGCCCTCCAAGTCTGAGCCGACCACGCTGCCCGTCTAAACTAAAATCTTCTACACTTCCTGGGTCCGTATCCCTCTACTCCCATCCTATTCATCTATTTGTCAAGATGCTCCTTAAATGGCACTATTGTCCCTGCTTCCACCACTTCCTCCGACAGCAAGTTCCAGGCACCCACTACCCTCTGTGTAAAAAACATGCCTCGTACATCTCCTCTCAACCTTGCCCCTCGCACCTTAAACCTATGCCCCCCTAGTAATTGACCCCTCTACCCTCGGAAAAAGCCTCGGACTATCCACTCTGTCTATGCCCCTCATAATTTTGGAGACCTGAAGGACACCTGCTCCCGGTAGCCGTCAAAGTGATGGTCGCCACGAAGTTCTAAGCCACATGGTCCTTCCAGACGGTGAGCGGTGAGCCAGGGGTGCACAGGTGCATCCGCGCCATCATGGAGGCCCTATTTGCCCAGTCTGAAAAATATATCCATTTCAATGTGGACCATGCCCACCAGGATGTCCGGGAGCAGGGTTTGCTGCCATCGCCGAAATGCCCAGGTCCGGGGGTGATCGTCACCCTACGAGCACCTGCAGATGGTAGTGTTCTACAGGAAGAGGGTGAACGCCAGTCATCGTTAGTTGAGGAAGACAATGGGCGGCACGGTAGTACAGTGGGTAGCACTGTTGCTTCACAGCTCCAGGGTCCCAGGTTCGATTTCCAGCTTGGGTCACTGTCTGTGTGAAGTCTGCATGTTCAGCCTGTGTCTGCGTGCGTTTCCTCCGGGTGCTCCGGTTTCCTCCCACATGTCCCGAAAGATGTGATGTTAGGTGAATTGGACATTCTGAATTTTGCCTCCGTGTACCCAAACAGACGCCGGAATGTGGCAATTCGGGATTTTTCACAGTAACTTCATGCAGTGTTAATGTAAGGCTAATTGTGACAATAAAAATTACTTTTTTAAAAAGATGCAGTGGAGGCTGAGGATGGGCAGGACATGGGGCCCAGGCAGGCACAGGAGGCCGCACAACATGTGCACCAGGGTCAACACGTATAGGAAGCTCTGATTGGGTTCACCCACTGGGAGGGGGTGGGGGGGGGGGGGGGGGGGGGGGGGCGGAGGAAACTGGGTAGGGGCATGGACACTGCAATCCACCCCATACCCTCCCCCCCTCCCAATAAACCCCCTCCATGATACATACCTGCCGTACTTTGGGGTGTGGACTGTGGGTTGGCCGTAACAGAGGGTATGGTCCATGGGATGGAAGATGATGATCAACCGTTCTGTGGGTCTGGAGCTTGGAATGGAGGATGATGATGAGTTCTGGTGCTCCACATTGTTTGACAACGTCTGACTCCTGCCCAAGGTAGCGCTTTCCACCATTCACCTGGGTGATCCCTGCATGTGAGCTGGCCATTCATCCCACAGTCCTATCAGATCTCTGGGGTGGTGATGATGGGGGTTGACACCCATGCAGTGAGCCAAGCCCACCCCCAACATCTGCCCATTTCCCATCCCCGTCCCTCTGCAGCCAGATAAGACCAGCCCACTTCTCACACCCTTCTGACAGAACACCGAGGCAGGTTGTAACATTGTGCACAGGGTGTTTAATGAGAATTTGTGCTCTAGCCCCTATCGCTAAACTGTGCCCTGCATATGTGCCAATTATCCACTTTTCTAGCCTTACGGGCCCTAACGCTATGCCTAGGTGGATCCCCAGGTGGTACATCAGGAGTGGAGGCGGCCTGCTGCGATTCTTGCCATGTGACCTGGGTTCCTCTTTGCGGCCGTCTTCTGGAGTGACCAGACCTGGATGGGCTCTGCTGCTGCTCGGGTGTCCCAGATAGCGTGGTGCCGCTCTGGTCTGACTGCTGCCCATGTGATGCACTAAGGACAGGAATGGGGGAAGGTCCGAGGTGCTGCGGGAGTCACCGGCATTGGCCCCATCATCTCCTCCTCTCTCGGCATGACCGATGGCGCCCAGGCTACTCCATGAGACGGGGGTGCAAACAGAGCTAGCCCATGAGGCCTCTCCACCACCTAGCGCTGCCAGTCAAATGCCTTCGAAATCTGGAAGTTTTGAGAGTTTAAATTTTCATTTGCCAGTACTTCCCTGCATATAACACACATTGGTTTGCATCCTGAATTGCATTGGCTCAATTAACAAAGACATTCCTGAAGAAAACATCTTCATACTGCTTTGATCTCGATTTCAATTTTTTCTTTGTTTAAAATGATCCATTTTCAGTTCTTCACAGTCCTGTTACTTTCTTGCTCGGAGCTAGGAAATAGAGAAATCTCCTCTCTGTGATTTTGCAGCAAGAACACGGTCATACAGGGTGGGTGATGTCAGAGTACATGGCCTGCTCTCTGCCGCAGCTTCTGGTGTCCAAAAGATGATCGGATGAGACAACGGGAGGGCCGACGAATCCCAGGCTGCTGTGCCATGAGATACGGCGTATTTCATGTTCATGCATATTGAACTAGCTTAAACGTGGAATATCTGGCACGGAAACATGTCACGACAGCCAGTGGGAAACGCACAACTTTTCCCAGCCCCCCAGTTACCGTAGTAGAAAATTCTGCCCAGTGTCTGCCATATAAAGGGTTAACGTGGGACTGAGAACAGTACCACCCATACAGTGATGTAAGAGAACACATGACCTGCACCTAGGGGTTAGTGTAGTGTTGGACAGAACTGTGTGTAGAACCAAGCATGGAGACAGCTCCTAGCTTAGACCTTCACTTACTCTCCGTATGTAGTTTCTAGTAGTTAATGAATACTTACTGTTGAACTACTTAATACTACAAATACCTTATAAGACTGACCCAAATATGCTCAACACCTACAAAACTGGTTGTGTGCAAAGTTGTGTGCAATTTATGATTTGTGAATAGCTCACCTTGTACCACTACTGTAAAGTGCACAGAGCGACAAGTTAAAACTATTAATGAAATTACTTATGCACGTGGAAAGAAAAGTGGCAATTATCTAAATATGTGGTTATCTTACCTAGTTTATAAATAGTAAGGGCTCGACTGAGATTGATCTGATCTCTAATTTGTGAAGATCTGGCCCGCTTCATACTGTCCTCTTGAATTTTGGCTACTTGTCTGTAAAACTCTTCTGCTTGACTCCAGTCTAAGCTGCAAATTAAGGAAACAACACTTACAGGATATAGAGACAATCTATTGAATAGCCAAGCTGCCCAATGAATAGCCTGACCTCATAAACTGCAAGCAGCAGAACCATGTGTGGTTGTGAAAGCCATACTCAAGGCTAATCTGTGGTGGAAAAGGCTCAAGAGTTATACCTTAGCTTTTATTGAATTCATTTGTATGACCTTCCTAATTGGTTTTGTTTTTCCCCGCTAGCACAAGTGGATAGCACTGTGGCTTCACAGCGCCAGGGTCCCAGGTTTGATTCCCCGCTGGGTCTCTGTCTGTGCGGAGTCTGCACATTCTCCCTGTGTCTGCGTGGGTTTCCTCCGGGTGCTCCGGTTTCCTCCCACAGTCCAAATATGTGCAGATTAGGTGGATTGGCCATGCTAAATTGCCCTTAGTGTCCAAAAGGGTTAGGGGGCTTGTTGGGTTGCGGGGATGGGGTGGAAGTGAGGGCTTAAGTGGGTGGGTGCAGACTCGATAGGCCGAGTGGCCTCCTTCTGCACTGTGTGTTCTATGTTCTATGTAGATGGAAGGGCACTCGTGGGTGTCTCCCAAGGGATTGGAGGCCCCCAGCTGCATCCCTTTTGGGTAGGGTGGTGTCCCAGAACTGCTGGTACCACTTGGGTGATAGTCTGTCACCCAGGCAGCCAAGGTACCCAAGTGGCATTGCCAAGATGCCAGGTTGTCACTGCCAAGGTGCCAAGCTGGCATTTTTTGCACACGCACGATCGGGCTAGGGTTGCCTGGCGTGTGTGTTGGGTGGTGCTGGGGGAGATGGTGGAGTACCTTCCATACTGCATTCGGGCTAGGGGGGTGAGGTCGCTGATTGTTACGGGGACCTTAAACGGGGACTTTAAAAATGGCATCACAACCTCTCGCTACAATGGGGAATTCTGGCAGACAGCTCCTCACTGGACAAAATGGGGCTATATGCGGCCTCGGCCACGTGTTGAATACCCATATGTTTCTCGGCACTGCGATTGCTGGGAAACACGCGGCTAAACGTGCTCTCAAGGGGACTTTGTTCTCTTTTGGGAGAATGACACCTATGCGACTACAGTAATGTACTTGTGCTACACAATCATGGCACTACTGCAATAAAATTGGTATCAAGTCAGATTTTCACCATAAAATATTTCACAGTTTTACTTTTTTTAGGGAGGGAGAAATATTATACCATTTACCTCCTTGCGTATTCAGGATAGCACAGCAGATCTGCCAGGGGTTCCAGAACCTCAGCAACGATGGGATGCAGTTTACCGTACCATTTTTGTCTGATATCTAAAGCCTGCTGAAAATATTGTTCGGCTTCAAAAAGTTTACTGACATGGATTCTAAAAAGAAAGAAATTTTAATTTTAATCATACATCTTATTGAGGCTTAACCTTATTTAAAAGTGATGCACTAGAATTCAAAAAGTTGGAAAAGACAAATTTAAAAGCTTTATAAAGAAAATGTGAGTTTCATTTAAATAGCACCTTACACAATTTCTGGATAGCTCAAAGCACACAAAACCAATGAAATTCTTTTGAACTGGAGAAATTGCTGTAACATTGGAAATGTAGCAACCGATTTGAGAGGTTCCACAAACAGCAATGTGATACTGACCAGGTCACTTGTTCTTTTTAGTGACATTGGTTGAGGGGTAAATGGTGACCAAATTGCTCTTCTTAAAAATAGTGCTGTGAGTGCTGGTCTTGGCCTTTAAGATGGGAATGTGAGGCTGTGAGGAATGAATGGAGCAAGACATGTTTTGAGGAGTGTTGTGCAGGAGAATTCTGAGAAAGTTGAGTGTGGAACTCGGCACCTGAAAGTGTTATGCAACTTCACCTTCTGACTCCCTGAAGTCCTTAAACCTCTTGGAGCACCGCATCCAGGATTGAAGAACCACATCTGATGCTGACATAGTCACTTCCATTGGAGCCTGCTTTGATTGACAAAACCACGGTAGCACCTTACTTTCACAACTCCAGGGTCCCAGGTTCGATTCCCAGCTGGGTCACTGTCTGTGCTGAGTCTACATTTTCTCCCCATGGGTTTCCTGAGTACTCCAGTTTCCTCCCACAAGTCCCGAAAGACGTGCTGTTAGGTAATTTGGACATTCTGAATTCTCTCTCTGTGTACCCGAACAGGCGCCGGAATGTGGCAACTAGGGGCTTTTCACAGTAACTTCATTGCAATGTGAGCTCACTTGTGACAATAAAGATTATTATGATTATTATTATTAAAATGGCTTCTTCCTCCCTCACCTCACTAAAGTCTCAGATCTCACAGCAGGACCTCTAGATAAGAGTTAGAGTCTTGTGGTTAGTGAAGCCTCAGGAACTGATGTACAGCGCAGTCATTCTGTCTCCTGCCAGGGTCCATTTAACTAGAGATCCTTCCTTTGACAGATACACACTTCATCACACACACACCCTCTGTCAAAATAGCTATGGCAAAGCCCGCTTCAATTAAAAACTACACCACTCATTAAAATGAGCAGAATGTTTATCTTCAAAAGGATCATAACTATGTGGAATTTCCTTTCCCAGAAAGCAGCGGAGGCTGGGTTATTGAATTTCTTCAAGGCAAAGTTAGACAGATTTTTGATAGACAAGGATGTGAAGTGTTATGGTGTGCTGATAGGAAAGAGCAGTTGAGACCATAACCAAAATAGCCATGGATGATGGAGCCAGTACTGGCTCTGACCTACCTTAAAGACTCGGGGGATCAGCTTGAGTTGTCACTGGGCATAAATGGGCTGTAGTCAGGATTGTTCATGATGTAGTTCACTCGGGGATGAGGTGGCAGACAGATTCTGCTGCAGAGGCCTCAGATGAAGACCTTGATGGGGTGCCATGCAGAAGAACGTTGATTGGTATGCACTCAAAGATGTTGGATGCATTGGGAGCATGGTGGACAGCTTCCTGCCACCGTCATGAAGCACAGAGGCTCCAACTGACAAGGGGCATCATGAAAATGAAAAATGAAAATCGCTTATTGTCACGAGTAGGCTTCGAATGAAGTTACTGTGAAAAGCCCCTAGTCACCACATTCCGGCGCCTATTCGGGGAGGCTGTTACGGGAATCGAACCGGGCTTGCCTGGGTCTGCTTTCAAAGCCAGCGATTTAGCCCAGTGAGCTAAACAGCCCCATATCATGTCAAGCTTGTCCATTTTGCAGCATCTATCCTTCCTGTGAGGATACAACAATTTTCCCCGTCAAAACCAGGAATCCTCCAAAAGCACTTCAGAGTACTTTCACGCACTTTGCAATAGCAAAGAGTCTTCAAAATTACTGTACTTACAACTTGGCTACCTGGCTTTTTTACATAAGTCAGTGCAGAGCACTAACATGTGCAAATTCATCGAATGAACCTGCATGGTCTAAATAGGCGTCACACAGCCAGTAAGGGTATGAAATGTCATGATAGCATGGGTCAGTTGCTTCTGGCACTCAGAAGGTCATCTGCACAACTGCCCTTCACAAGGTGGTGTGTCATATGGGCTGTGTTGGAAGCAACTGGTGACGCAGTGTGCACCCCAGGTGGACAATCGCCTTGAAAGCACCTCTCTGGCATTGACACAGATCCAAATTTCATGCCTGAATCCTTTGATGGAAAATGCAACTGAATGAAAGACAAAGAAAAATAACAAATAAACAAACTCACTTTCGGAAACCTTCAAGAATTTTTAAATTTGCTTCTGCACATGGATCACAGATCTTTTTAGTAGCTCTCCTGGCCTTATGCAGGATGTCACCAATCTCAGTTGATCCTCCTCGCATAATTAAATTAGCCAATTTAAACAACAACTGTGCTGTAAAGACAAATTAGTAATGAATTTGGTTTGTTCATTAACCAACACATTTTTAAAAATGTAACTTAAAAATGCAGCACAATTATACCAATTTATTGCTACAAATAAAGTAAATCAGTATATGCTTTGCGTGAATCCTGATGCTATTTAGCAACACAGAGACTCAGTAACGTTGTTCAATCCCATGTAGTACCTAAGACTTCCATTAATGTCCAGTTGCATTTAGGGGAAAACTGAACAAATCTTCATTCATATGCCTCAAAATGAAATCAAAGATTCAGAACAAATATATATTCCCTGCGTGAAATTAAAATCAGACTGGTGAGAGATTTGTTACATGAATTAGGAAGCCCTGATGTAAATTGGCTTATTGTGGTTTATAGTATTAACAGAATTTTCAAAAGCATTACATCTTTATTAGTGTTATCAGGAATCTGGTGCAAAATACATTTTTCAAGTGATACATAATATTACTTGCATTACCTGTGGACTTTATTATATCCAGATGTTTCCTGATACCTTTTGGTGCATAATCGATACTGTGCAAAGCCTTTCGAAAATGCTTTTCTGCGTCCTGTAAGTTGCCCACACTGACACATTGCTTTCCAATGCTGTACTGCACTTTAAAATACATTTCTGTATCCTTCAGGCTCAGAGGGCATGACTGAAATCAATAAAGCACATGTTCCATATTTAGATGCTATTAGACTTTCCAAAAAGACAAGAATGATATGTAAAGACTGTGGGCTGGATTCCCTGAGCCTCCACGCCAAAATTGCGGAGAATGGTCGCCAAACCGGAAATTCGGACCGGCGCCGCTCCCGCGATTAGGGAGCCATTGGCAGAGCCCCCCCCCCCCCCCCCCCCTCCCCGGTTAGGGAGCCATTGACAGAGGGCCCCCCCGCCATGATTCTCCTCTGGGACTCGAACCAGCTTCCTCTCTGTCCCAAGGTCAACCCCCCCTGGGCCCTATGGGCACCGACTGGAAGGAGCGGGCACTGAATGCCAACCCAGACCCACCCCATGGAGTGGCTTCTCCGAGTTCCACACCTTAGATAAGGCCATGTCTCACAGGCAGCACCCGGAACAAAGCTCCATGGCTGTGCAGCCCCAGAGACTCAGAGGACGCCTGCCGGGGCATTGAAGGCCACGGGACGAGGTAAGCATCTGATGTGCATCCTGGAGAGACACCTAGATGTATTGGTAGATCTAGGAGGGCAAAGCACATCGAGGAGCACTCAAGGTACTGGGGAGGGTTAGTTAGGGGGTGTGGGGGAGGGGGGGGGGGTGTCCACCATCGGGAGAGTGGGGAATTGTAAAACACCTAAACATCCTTGACCACAACCAGTATTATGACTCTATCACTTTCTTCCGCAATGCGAGCCAACCTCCAAACCCTTGATGCATGCCCCCCCCCCCCAATCCCCAGGCACACCACATGCAGGTGATGGGTGTGAACGAACACTCAGTAGACAGGCAGGAATCAGACTATGGCATAGATTGAGGGGCACTGGTGCTCAGCTCTGAGTGGGTTTTCCCTCGACAGTGACCCGCTGACAGCCTCAGCACCTTGGAATGCTGTTACACAGACCTGGGAGGGTGGGTGATGGGAGTGGGGGGAGGTATCGTAGACTGACCAGACCATGTCCTATGTAATCGAGTGAGCATGAGGAGCTCCCTAGCCCTCCGTGTTTTCCAGACACTCACCGCTGCCATCTGTCCTGCAACCTCCGGCTGGTGCTATAGTTCCTCCATGGGATCATCTTCCAGCCCCTGCTGTCCGGCGCTGTGTCATCATCCTCGTCCTCCTCCTCGGACGTGGCCACATTTTCCTCATCACCAGCTCCGCTGCTATGCGAGGTTGTGGAGGACACAGCAGACCACCAAAAAATGGGCGACGCTCCAGGGGTGTACTGGAGTACACCACCAGAATGGTCGAGGCACCGGAACCGCATCCTGAGTGGTCATTAGCCAGGTCCTCAGGGGGTACCCCATTTCCCCCAAGAGCCACCCATCCTAGGGTGATTCTCAAACAGGCTGTGGATGACCCAGGATGTAGCTGTCGTGGGCATGCCTCAGGAAGCGTGCACACACGTGCATGATCTTCATCTGGTGATCACACGCAAGCTGTATGTTCAGGGAGTGGAACCCCTTTCTGTTAACGTAGGGCACTCCCAGATGGCCCGGTGAGTGCAAGGCGACATGCGTGCCATCCACTACCCCCTGGACCTGTGCCATCCCAGCAATGGTGAAGGAGCTGCTTTAGCACAGTGGGCTAAATAGCTGGCAGAACAAGGCCAGCAGCGCGGGTTCAATTCCCATACCGGCCTCCGCGAACAGACGCCGGAATGTGGTGACAAGGGGCTTTTCACAGTAACTTCATTGAAGTCTACTTGTGACAACAAGTGATTATTATTATTATTATTATTATTATTATAAACCTCCTGCCCGGCATCCTGATGGGCTTGGTCAAAGTCAATGTAGTTTTCCACCCAGGCAAACAGGGCATCCATGATCCGTCGGACGCAGCTGTGGGTTGTGGCCTGCGAGAAGCCAAATAGGTCCCCGCTCGAGACCTGGAAGGATCCTTAGACGTAAAATTTCAGAGCTGTGGTGACCTTGATGGTCCTCCTTCTCTACATGGTGCCAATTCCGCAAGGACATGGCACAGGTGCCGCACCATCTTCTTGTTGAGGCGGAGCCTCCTGCGACATGCGCTGTTCCTCATCTGTTCCATTTCCTATTAGCAATAGCCTTCAGCCACATGGCCAGATGCCTCAGCAGTCAGGGGAGGCCTCACAGCTGTGACCACCTGAATGTCCTGGGGGGTCCAACAGGCCTCAAGGTTCACATGGGCATCCATTTGCCCCAACACATGATGAACCCCACTGATGCTGATATTAAGGAAGGGCGAGGGCGAGGGCAGTGACCATGTAAAGCGATGAGATGTGATGGACAGCAGGCAATTGCTGGCCACCAGAGACAGTGTAGGATAGTCAGCTTCACGGACCAGGACGACAAGGGTTATTGGAAGGGATAAAGGATCACAGGATGGATCACTTAACTGAGCGTCTCTCTTGTTCTCCCTTTCCTCCCAGATGACCAATTTGACTTGGTATGGCAGCACGGTAGCATAGTGGTCAGCACAATTGCTTCACAGCTCCAGGGTCCCAGGTTCGATTCCCGGTTTGTGTCACTGTCTGTGCGGAGTCTGCACGTTCTCCCCGTGTGTGCGTGGGTTTCCTCCGGGTGCTCCGGCTTCCTCCCACAGTCCAAAGTCCAAAGATGTGCAGGTTAGGTGGATTGGCCATGATAAATTGCCCTTAGTGTCCAAAATATCCCTTTCTGTTGGGTGGGGTTACTGGGTTATGGGAATAGGGTGGAGGTGTGGGCTTTGGTAGGGTGCTCTTTCCAAGAGCCGGTGCAGACTCGATGGGCCGAATGGCCTCCTTCTGCACTGTAAATTCTATGATCTATGATCTATGGAACCAAGTAGAGCTCACAATTTTATGGCCTCTCTCATGGTGCATTTGGAGTTAGGGAGGGAATTAATTAGGTCAGATGGTGGTATGTGCACACCCCACAACCTTCCTGTCTCCGCAACAGATTGGAAGTTAGCAAATGTAACATCACACTTCAAGAAAGCGGGAAGAGAGAAAACAGGGAATGAGAGGCCAGTTATTTTGACATCAGTCATTGGGAAAGAGCTGGAATCTCTTATTAACAAACTCTTAGCGATGGATTTAGAAATGATTAGAACAAGTCAACATGGTTTCACGAAAGGGAAATGTTTGACAATTTTATTATAGAGATTTTTGAGGAGGTAACTAGTAGGGCAGATGTAGTATACTTGTGTCTCTAAAGGTATTCAATAAAGTGTCACAAAAATGGTTAATACACAAGATAAGGGATTATGGAGTTAAGGGTGATAATATTTTTGTGGATAGAGGACTGGTAAACAGACAGGAAGCAGAGAATTGAAGCCATTTTGGTTACGTTGGGCCTGTTTTGTTCACTTTAATAATAATCTTTATTATTGTCACAAGTAGGTTTACATTAACACTGTAATGAGGGTTAGTGTGAAAATCCTCTAGTCGCCACACTCCAGCGCTTGTTTGGGTACACTGAGGGAGAATTCAGAATATCCAATTCACCTAACAAGCACATCTTTTGGGACTTGTGGGAAGAAACCGGAGCACCCAGAGGAAACCCACGCAGACAAGGTGAGAATGTGCAGACTCCACACAGTGACCCAAGCGGGAATCGATCCCGGGATCCTGGCGCTGTAAAGCAACAGTGCTAACTTATCACTTATTTGTCTTCCCGAGGGGAACTACCACGGGGGCCTCGCTTCCATCCTGGTTGAGGACACCCCCGCCGGACTTGATTTTTTAACAGGGGGTGAATGTGGTGAATGTGTAACCACTATAATTCACACTGTACATTACTGTGTCCCTGTGGGCTCCATCTGTGAGCCGTTGCGCGGCTCTGCCCACAGGAGGAGATGAGGAGCATGTACAGGGCTCCGCCTCCATCAGGAAGTATAAGTGCTGCGGTCCTGCGAGTCCGCCCTCAGTTCAGCACAGTCCCAGGCAGGCTCAGTTGTAAGCCGATTAAAGCCACAGTTTACTTCAACTCGTGTCTCTGAGTGAATTGATGGTCGCACCACAGGGTACCGGTGAAGTGTTGCAGGGATCAGTGTGAGGGTCTCAGCTATTTACAATCTTATTAATGACTTATTATCTAGGTTTGTTGATGATACAAAGCAGGTTTATGCAAGGCCCAACCTGGAATCCAGATGCGGCCCTCAGGGCGTTTAAAGAAGGTATGCCATGTCGTTGTCATACAGGGGTTTGTTTTATGAAGAGAGATTGAGCAGTTTAGGCCTATACTCTCTCGATTCAGAAGATATTGAGAGATCTAATTGACATATATTAGGGTTAAATACAGACAGTATTTTAATAAAAGCAAATTACTGCGGATGCTGGAATCTGAAACCAAAATAGAAAATGCTGGAAAATCGCAGTAGGTCTGGCATCATCTGTAGGGAGAGAAACGAGCTAACATTTTGAGTCCTTTGTCAAAACCCTAACCAGCATACTTCCTTCCCAAAAGGAGATCAACTTTCAATTTTAAAAACATTTGTTGAGTTCAAATTCCACCAGCTGCTGTGGTGAGATTTGAATCCATGTCCCAGTCCGTAAACCTAAACCACTAGTCCAGTGACATTACCATTATACCATCATCTTCCCATATTTAAGGATATACTTGCATTGGAAGAGGTACAGCGAAAGTTCACTAGTTTGCTCCCTAGAATGAGAGGGTTGCCCAATGATGAAGGGCTGAATAAATTGGGTATATATTCTCTGAAGTTTAAAAGACTAAAAGGAGATCTCTTTGAAGCATTCAAGGTTATGAAGGGACTTGTCAGGGTGGGACTAAGAACTTGTTTCCCCAGGCTGGGAAATTTAGAACAAGGGGACACAGTTTCAGGATAAGAGGCCGATCATTTAGGACTGCAATGAGGATAAACTTTTTCACTCAAAGGATTGTGAATCTTTGGAATTCTTGACCCCAGGTAGTTTTAGATGCGCAATCATTGAATATATTTAAGACTGAGATAGAAAGTTTTTTGGTGTCTCAGGGAATCGAGGGATGTGTGTGGACAGAAAATTGGAGTTGAAGTCGAAGATCTGCTATGATCATACTGAATGGTGAAGCAGGCTCGATGGGCTATATGGTTTTCTCCTACTCCTATTTCCTCTGGTCATAACGGAGCATAAAACCTCTTTCTGTGCTGAACCATTGTATGATTTATGACCCCCTAGTTTTAGATTCCCCAACAGTTTTCCTACATCTAGGCCTGAATTTTCCGGTCATTCTCTTTGGTGGGATTTTCCTGCCCCGCCAATAACAAAGCCCTGAGGTGGGTTTTGCGGCAGCAGGGGTGTATAGAATGGAAAACACTGTTGACAGCGTTCGGATCAGAGGTTTCTGGCGCCGGCCAATGGTGGGCCCACTCCACCACTGCGTAAAACATGTTCTCATTAATTAGATGTACAGTGCTTCGTGGTTTCCATATTCAGGGGTGTGAATATTTGTTCTTTTAATGGAGCTTATAATAAAATTGTACCTTAACAAAGTTTGTCATTTTATCCCAAAATATGTGAGGCCAATAATAATTATTAAAAACTGATCATAGAGGTACTAACTTATAATTCTGAATATTATACATGTATTTGAATGCAATCCTATTAAATAGTGTTAATTTTACCTCTGGTAACAAAGCTTGGGCAATTAGAAGCAATTCTCCTGCTGCTGTGGTCTTGTCAAGTTCTTTCAGAAACTCTGCAGTAAACCATATCAAAGTAGCTTGGCTGTAGCTGTCATAGCTCAACATTTCACTGTCATCATCTGTAATTACAAACATTACATTTTGCAGGTCCAGTGAGTGCTTTTCCGTTGTGAGGGATGGGTGCATGCTATGAATGAATGAACTGCTTGTAATGTGTTTAACAAAAAAAATTGCATTTATATGGCACCTTTCACAACCTCGGGCCCCCCTAAAGTGCTTTAGAGGCAATGAAGTGCTTTTTGAAGTGTTGTTGCTGTTGTGTGGGATGCAGAAGAATATCCCCCACCACAAGCTAAATGTTTTGCTGTGGAATCCCTGTGGGAACTCTCGGGAAGGGGAGGCTTGAGGATTGAGAGGTCCAGTGTAACGCTACTGTTCCTCCTGGCTTAAAAAGAAACTGAAGGAAATGTTTATTTAAACTCATCATGCTGGTACTCCTCTGGCCTGGAATGCTGTTCGTGAGATCAGAGGCCAAGCTGTACAAAGTGCAGCTTTAAAAAGTAGCCCTGCTAGCCGCTGGTGAGTATCCTTCTCTCCTGCAATTTAAAATTGCAGTTAGTTACATCAGGACAGGGTAGGATGTGGCAACATCTCCTGTTTCATTTTAACTGAACCCTCCTCCCGCCACCCCCCTCCACCCCCAACCACCCAACTTGCCTGAATTCATTCAGGCTGAGTATGGTTACAAAAACACAATCTCAAAAAATGGAAACAGAATAAAAAGTGGCAAGTAGGAAGGTAGAAAGGTAAGCAGGAAAACTGGCAAAGTGGATCAGGTACCACTGATCCAAGAGTCTGGTAGAAGAAAAAGCATCAAAGGTACTAGCCATATCATCAGTCTGGTGTTCTGATGGAGGAGTGGAACTGGGACCAATTCCAGTTTCCAACCTCTTCTTCCACTCATCTCCAGAAACACTGGCCCAGCTATCCCACACTGCCAACAAAACCTACCAGAGAAAGCTATAGTTAAGTTTTTAAAGTCAATATGAAGGCCAGAAGACAACAAAATGCTACCAGAAAGGTCCAAAATAACTTTTGAATTTGTTTGTAATACTTTTTTTAAAAATCAAGAACCTGCTACAGAAACACATATTTTGAGCTATTGATTACTTTTTAAAGATCATCAGGAAACCAAAATGAAAGGTGAAACCACCTTATAAGATATTACTATAGATGATGAAATGACAAAAGATGAAGTAAATCAGCCAGTGGTCACTAGGTGAAGCCAAGCTAGAAGATGTTTTGAGAGAAGAAAGAATGAACGATAAGGGCCCCAATATTGAAAGAGAGCATTGATAGCTGAAAAATGATTGAAGGGCTAGGCAAAACCGAGGACAGGAGATGCTGTTGAACTGCAAGACTTCATTAATATTTTTGGCTCCACTTTCTGCCCGGCACTTAGCCAGACTGACAGCCTGGTAGAGTTCCAGGCTGTGGTGAGCCTTGATTTTAACATAAGTGAGAACAAGAGCACATATGAAGGAGTGCAACACTGAGAAAAGTGGGCTATCAGTTTCAGCTCATTGGCAGCACTCCTGCCTGGGGAAGCGAATCATGAGTTAAATCACCACTCATGAGCTCATAATCTAAAATGACAGTTTGTGTAGTATTGATGGAGGGCTACATTGTTGGAGGTGCTGCCTTTTGAATGAGACACTAAGCCAAGAGCTCATCTATCCTACCAGGTGGATATATCTGAAGGACAGCAGTAGAATTCTCCCAGTATCTTAGCCAATATTTGTCCTTCATTAAAACAAAATAGCTGGTCATGTATCTCATTGCTGTTTGTGCAGCCTTTGACTACTACTTCAATCGTGCTTAATTGGCTGTAAAGCACTTTGGGACATCTTAGGCTTATGAAAGGTACTAAGAGTACAATTTTTCCAAATTTGCAGTGATGGTTCAGGTGAGGAAACCTGTGTGAAACTCGTTGGCTTCACAGATGTCTTTTCTCGCCTGATTTAACAGCACTCTCAATTTTAATATGCAATTTCAAAGTGCGGGCAAAAATCAGACAGCCAGCTGGGGGTTGGGCAGGGCTTAAACATGTGAGCAAAGCTGGGTTTTTGAGATCAGGGCACCAGTCTCAAAGTTACATTTAAGGCCCCTGTCAAAACCCTCCATGAGGAGCACGGAGAAACCATTGTCGATCTCCCCCTGGGACTCGTGGAGTACGAGCTACCCACGTAAGGGGCGGAGGCCACCTAGCTGGGGCTGGTTAGAACTCAACATAATAGCCGGCCCAGGCAGAACCCGCAATTGATGGTTGTCCTAGAGGGGACTGTGATTGCGGGGAATTACTGCCTTGGGCAGAGTATTGGAAATAGTTTAAAATACATAGAAACATTCATGGAAAATAGAAGCAGGAGGAGGCTATTCGGCCCTTCGAGCCTGTTCCGCCATTCATTATGATCATGGCTGATAATCGTTCACTACCCTGATCCCGCCTTCCCCCCATATCCCTTGACTCCTTCAGCCCCAAGAGCTGTATCTAATAAATCCTTGTTTCCCTCCCGCTGGCTTTCTCAGTCATCAAACTCACAACGAGAACAAAGGAGACTCCAGACTCATTTGTGGAAATGCACAGCCACCCTGGTTGATCACCATACCGGAACATGTGAACATAAAGTTTGAATATGCCACTATTTGTAAGCTAGAAGCCTTTAGCGCAGGGCTAGAAGATTGGAGCCAATACACTAAACATATGAGGTATTTCTTCGAGGCTAAAGGTATCTTGGCAGAAGACCGTCAGAAAGTGATCCTCCTGACCGTCTGCAGAGCCCAGACTTTTGGAATTATGAAGAGTCTCACTTACCCGGCTGCACCAGACTCCAAATCATTTGATGAGCCGGTTGCTGGCTGAACATTATGATCCTAAACCTTCTGTTATAATGCAACGGTGTAAGTTTGACACAGCCGTGCGGTCTCTGGGTGAATCAGTCACTGACTTTTTGACCTGCCTTATCACAGAACATTGAGTTTGGGCCGCCTCTCTTGAAAATATTGAGACATAGACTGTTTGGTAGAATAAACAATACGGCCACTCAAGGAAGTTGTTGGCGAAGTCACTTAGACTTGAAGAAGGCGATTGAGCTGTTGCTGTCCCGTGAACATGCAGTGAAAGGAGTGCAGGAACTGCAGGGGTCTATGGACTATGGCGTCCATAGTTTCGCCCTCTCTCTGTTTTGAACTCCCACTGTATTGCGGGGCAATGCCGGACTGCCAGATCACTTCCCAAGGGGAATTCTGGCTCTCAGGAATCGTGTTAGAGAAATTAGGCTGGTCCCCTATAAAGTTAAAATTAAAATGGAGAGTTCAGCCGAAACATGTGAACCACTCCAAGCAGTGGGAGCCTGCATTACATGACATTCAACCAGTGGCACTGACGCATCCTCCATGCTGAGAACTACCCCTCAGCCATCAGGACCCCCTAATTATGTCCCAGCGCCGCGACCAACAGGAGGGCAATGGTTCCGGCTTGGAGATGGACACAGGAGCACCTGTGCATATGGACGAATCGTGCCAGGGGCCGGTGTTCCAGTGACAACCCTTCGCAGGTCAGCCAGAAAGAGGTGGTCGATGAAGCGATATACACCACCGACCCAGAACTGCCGCCAGCAGACGTGCAGCCTCAGTCAAAGCAGCGCAGAAGGCCCCCACCATTGGCGGTAGAAGAGGAAATTTCGGACTTTGGGGAGGAGGTGTTCATAACCCCCACAAGGACCACAGGGAAACCATTTTCGATCTCCCTGTGGGACTCGTGGAGTACGACCTTCCCAGGTAAGGGGTCGAAGGCCACCCATCTGTGGCTCGTTAGAACTGAACATAAAAACCAGCCCAAGCAGGATCTGGAGTTGTTAGTTGTCCCAGCAGGGACTGTGATTGTGGCAAGTTACTGCTATGGGCAGAGTATTGTACATTGTTTAAAATAAATCCTTATTTGTCTACAGCTGACTTCCTCGGTCATTAAAACACCCTCCATCCAGAGATTGGGACTCCTCCCATGGAGATGGGATCCCCCATAAAGCATAGAGGCCCCCTACCTACCGCGCACCAACATCGGGATACACCGCCCCTCTTGCAGGCGTCAGGGCTCTCTCCCCCATCACATATAAGCGGAACCCATTGCAATTCAGGAGGGTTACTCCCCTCTTCCTTGGCACTGCCTACTCAGGTGCTCCTTTGGCACAGCTGCCTGGTAATACCAGGGAGCACCACCAGGGTGTCAGGGGGACTTGTCCCTCAACCCCTAGGCCTACAGCCACCTCCGTGCCCCGGCTAGGTCATCACAACTAGTTTTTGCTTTTGAAAAAAACAGTAGTAATTTGTGCCGACGTGATGTCACGGCGCAAGGGTGGAGGACATGTGCAGACACTATACCGTCAAGCCCATTCATTATATTAAAATCGCTGGGTGGAAACCTGATTACGTCACTGACGGGGAGGATCTCAAACAATATTTAGCGGCCATTACACCCACATCCAATGGGACCACGAGATCGCACCCTATATAACCTTTAAGAGAAATAAGAAGGGAAATACAGATAACAACAAGAATAAACGAGGAAAGGTCAAGGGAATTCCCATGAGGAAGAAGGGCAAAAAGAGCTACGATGGGAAATCAGAGTTTTTTTTATTTTTCCAATTAAGGGGCAATTTAGTGTGGCCAATCCATCTACCCTGCACATGTTTCGGTCATGCAGATGAGACCCACGCAGACACAGGAAGAATGTGCAAACACCACACAGACAGTGACCCGGAGCCGGGATTGAAGCTGAGTCCACGGCACCATAGGTAGCAGTGCTAACCACTGCACCACCGTGCCAAGATTGGAGGTTAAAAGTGAAAAAGCAACTTGTTATCAAACAAGTTTTTCTTGTATTTGGCATAAAAGTGCAAGCAATATGCGAGAAGATATTTTTAATGAATGGTGAATACACAAAATATCAGTTGAAACCAATAAGCCACCACTTAATGAAACACTGTGGAAGGTTATATAACAGAGCCGTCTGCTGGTAATTGATACATTTGTACCATTCACCAAGATTCATGTAAATTGAATGAAAGTTTAGTTTAAAGTTTTACATCAATTAATCAGGGAGAATATATTTTCATGGTAACTGTAAATGTAATTTTCAAATTTCCTACTTTCTGATACTTTGGGTGTGACCAGCAACTCATTCACCATGTCATGATAGGCAACTGCAGGATCGAACCCCGAGTCCAATAACAAATCCCAGTAATGAAAAAGGTCCAGTTTTGAATGATACGAATGCTTCGAATTCTGGTAAATTAGATCCATAATTCTAAAGAGAAATGAAAAAAATAGTGCATTTTATTTTTGAAATTTGTTTCAAATCTTACCTGTGAAAGTTAGATCATTCTGCCGGCATTGATATTAATCTCTCAAAATAAAACCCATTTTTAATATACACCTGGGCTGCTGGGCATTGAGGATGGATGGGGGAAGGGGTGATTTTGACGCCAGCAAGTTGGTGATTGAAAGCCTCTTGCTGGTTTTGATTAGATTCCCGCCCATCGTAGCAAGAATGAGGACACACTGTTTTTTACTCTTGAACATCATGAGCATTTTAGGTGGGGATGGGGCTGGAAATTGTGCCAGCCTACGGCCCTGAGGCAAACATGAGGACCAGAATTCTGGAGCAGTGAGGAGACGAGATGGTAGTGGAGGGTGCAGAAAGAGTTTGAGGAAGGCTGAAACTGTGTTCATTGGTTTAGAGTTTCCACAATGGTTCAGGAATAAAAATTATACTGTTGGAGTACTGTGTCTTCGACTGTTTGCGACAAACTTATTTTTAAAATTTAGAGTACCCAATAATTTTTTTTCCAATTAAGGGGCAATTTAGGTTGGCCAATTCACCTAACCTGCACATCTTTGGGTTGTGGGGGTGAAATCCACGCATGCACGAGCAGAATATGCAAACTCCACATGGACAGTTGCCCAGGGCCGGGATTCGAACCTGGGTCCTCAGCGCCATAGGCAGCAGTGCTAACCACTGGGCCACGTACCACCCTATTTGGGACAAACTTGATGGATCAGCCAATCTTTTCCCATCTGTCTTTTCATATGGTTGCAAGTGCATTATCGAATGATCTGTCCAAACATGCAAGTTAATTAAACCTGAAATGTTCTCTTTAAAGATCGCTACTATGTAAATAAAATGAGAAAAAACAATTTTGGTCCAGTTTCTGCTGATAGGACTTCATCACATTGGATTGGATTTGGATTTGGGTTTATGGTCACGTGTACCAAGGTACAGCAAAAAGTACTGTTCTGCGTAAAGTCCAGAGAGATAGTTCCATACTTGAAAAAACATAGGACATCCGGTGAAGCATATGGAATTTAGTACTAAGTAGAGAAGATAATATAAGGTGTAATTTTCCTAAAATTGTAGAGTGTTTGATCAGTCGAGAAAAGCTATGTGAAACTCACTGGCTTATTTAACAGCACGCCCTGCAACTTCAAAGTGCTGGAGAGGACCACACAGGCAGTTGGGGCTGGGGCCTAAAAATGCCGGCAAAGCCAGGGTTTTGAGATCCGTGCGCTGTTTTTAAAGGGCACCCCAATCTCATAGCTACATTAAAGGCCCCTCATCCCCAAACCATGGAGATCAGTACCCCAATTCCCACTGAGACCAGGACCCCCCAGGCAGCGGGGAACACCCCACCTCCTCACTTCAACAACACCGGGGCATCCCGCCCCCTACCAGACATCAGGGATCTCCCCTCCACCACACATAAGGGAAACCATCTCCCCCCATAACTCCCCCCTCCCCCCACCAGAGACACTGTGGCACTGCCAGGGGAAATGCCAGAGTGCCAGGGACACTGCCCAGCTTTGTCCCTCAACCCTTGTGGCCGACAGGCACCTCCGAGACCCCGCTGTGGACATCACGACTGTTTTTCACTTTTGTAACCCAGTCACGAATCACATCGGCGTGATGTCACGCTGCCGGGGGGGGGGGGGGGGGGGGGGGGGGGGGGGGGGGGGGTTATGTGATGGGCAGACAATACAACATCAAGCCCATTAATTATATTAAAATTTATTTAAATATGTGGAAATCACATCTAGCGCAAACCTGATTATGTCACCAGAGGGGAACGGGGAAGATTTCAACCTGAGATCGCTAGATCGAGCCCAATGTCTTTTCATTTAGACTGATAGAACTTGGGGATTTCACTCAGAAAGGTCGTTGAAATGTTAAGGTCAATTTACTGCAATCTGAGGCACTGATTTCAGTTCAGGTTAAAGTAAAAATAGGAAATGGTGAAAATACGAAGCTGGTCTGCTGGCATTTCAAAAGAAAAATAGTGGGGCATTGTGTTAGGTATAGATTTCCCATTACAATTGTTCTGATGCAGGGTTTACATCTGTACTGATAAACTACCCATTTTCATAGAAGTAACTTGCTGTGGATAAAGGGAAACTGGTGAATCTACTGTACTTAAATTTCCAGAAGGCATTTGATAACGTGCCACATTAATGGTTATTGCACAAAATAAAAGCTCACAGTGTAGGGAGTAAGATATTGATGTCACACGAGGGAATGTTTATGTGTGGGGCGCGATTCTCCGCTGCCCATGACGGGTCGGAGAATAGCGGGAGGGCCTTCCCGACATTTTTCCCGACCTCCCGCTATTCTCCCCCCCCCCCACGGCCACCCCACGACACGAATCGCTGCTCGCCGTTTTTTTACGGCGAACAGCGATTCTCCCGAGTTCCCAGGCCTTTACGGCCGTTTTCATGAACGCAAACACACCTGCTCTCACCGTTCGTGAAAACGGCCGCAAAGTGCCGTTCCCGACAACCATGGCACCGATTGGTGGCATGGGCCCGCGATCGGTCAGCACCGATCGCGGGCAGCGGGTCCGAAACCCGTGCACTCTTTGTTCCTCCGCCGCCACGCAGGATCAGTCCGCGGGGCGGCTGAGGGGCATGACGGCCCGCGCATGCGCGGGTTTGACGCATATGCATGATGATGTCACCTGCGCATGCGCGGGTTGGAGCCGTCCAATCCGCGCATGCGCGGCTGACGTCATCGTGCGCGTCAGCCGCCGTGACCCTTGGCGCACGGGCTTAGCGACGGTCGCTAAGCCTGCGATGCCATGCTTCGCGGGGCCGCGCTGCTAGCCCCTACCCGGGGGGGGGGAGAATCGGGTCCCGGGAAGGGGCGCGGAGGTTGCCGTGAAACACGGCCAGTTTCACGGCAGCCTTTACGACTCTCCGCATTTGCGGAGAATCGCGCCCATGGTATTTTTAACAAATCCTGCACAGTACCTTGCAGACTGCTGTGTGGTCATGCTACGTCAGTGCAGTCTTACAGAAACATTAGTAGCTAAGTCATTAATTTCAAAGAAAAATAGATTTTCTCATGTATCTCATTAAAGAATTAACTTAATTTATTATCAATTAGTTTGATATTTGAGGTCAGCTTCAATAAAGTTGAGTTTCAATTTAATCTATTTAAATTACTGTTTGAATACATTGGAAATAACTTCTTGGAGAAATGTTGCTAAAAATAGTAATTACAGGAAAGACACCATCAAATATTGATAAGCATCTTACGAATACAAGAGAAACTTCACAAGGCCTGAGGACTTGCTTGTCTCTCCCTGCCTCAACTCACCTTTTGCTGAAATCCTCGTTCATGCCTTCATTACCTCTAGAATTGATTATTCCAATGCCGTCTTGGCCAATCTCCCACATTCTAATACCTCAGCAGACTGGAGGTCATCCTGAACTTTGCTGCCCATAATTTAATTTGCACCGTCCCATTCCCTAACGCCCTGTGCTCAATGACCTAAATTAATTCCCAGTCAAGCAATAGCTTGATTTTAAAATTTCCATCCTTGCTTTCAAATCACTCCATGGCTTGACCTCTTCCTATCACTTCAATCTCCTCTCGCCCCACAACATTTTGAGATATCTGTGCTCCTCTCATTCTGCTTCTTCTGTGTTCCCAATTATAATTCCTCCACCATAATCATAGAATCATAGAATTTACAGCGGAGAAGAGGCCATTCGGCCCACCAAATCTGCACCGGCCCTTGCAAAAAGCACCCGACTTAAGCCCACGCCTCCACCCTATCCCCATAACCCAGTAACCCCACCTAACCTTTTTTTTTGGACACCAAGGGCAATTTAGCATGGCCAATCCACCTAACCTGTACATCATTGGACTGTGGGAGGAAACCAAAACACCCAGAGGAAACCCACGCAGACACAGGGGGAACGTGCAGACTCTGCACGGACAGTGACCCAAGCCGGGAATCGAACCTGGGACCTTGGAGCTGTGAAGCAACTGTGCTAGCCAATGTGCTGCCATGCTACCATTGATGGCTGTGCCTTTGGTTGCCTAGCTCCCAAGCTTCTAAATACTCTCTCTACCTCACTTTCCTCCTTTAAGACCCTCCCTTAATATCTCCTTATGTGGTTCAGTGTCATACTTTGTTTAATAGTGCTCCTGTGAGGCAAGTTTTATTACATTAAAGATGTCACCTAAATATAAATTGTTACTTTGTGTTCAAAGCCCTGAAAGCATTAAATTTTACAGTGTGCCAGAAGAAAATGATGAGGTAAATGAGGAAGAGAAAAACACATTATAAAATGTAATCTGTATTATAAAATGTAAAGTGAAAGCAATTTAGCAAATTTTGCAGAATGGTGTGATGCTACTTAATAACAATAGTATAATTATTTTGACTATAAGTTGCAAATGCCATAATTGAACAGTAGAACAAATAAGTGAAAGTTTTGACTTACAGAGGATCAGATACAAAGGTACACAAACCACTGAGGTTGCCACTCATTGTCAGATGCCAAGGTACTTCTTGGTAAAGCTTCAGGGTGTAATTCTGCTGTGAAAAGTACTCTGCAAGTAGTTGGTGAATATGGGTCTTTTTACAATTAAAATGACTTTGAAAGGATTTGAAAGTGCTTTCATTAACTGGGGTAATAACACCTGCAATTTAGAACAACAGACATAGAACTAAGCATAGATTTTTTTTAAAGTTACAAGCATACTTTCCTCACTGCCATCAAAAAAAAATTTGTTTAAATTCTGGAGACATTCTTTACTTTATCATTGCAAGGCCAGCTATTACTGTCCATTCCTAATTGCCTTTGAACTGAGTGGCTTGCTAGGCCCATATTCAGAGGGCAGTTAAGAGACAATTGTTGTGCGCCTGACATCATATTGTGGGCCAGACAGGAGGGCGGATTAGTGGACCAGATGGATTTTTAATGACAATCAATGATAGCTTTGCGGTCATCATTAGAGAATGAGGGCAGCACGGTGGCACAGTGGGTTATCCCTGCTGCCTCACGGCGCCGAGGTCCCAGGTTCGATCCCGGCTCTGGGTCACTGTCCGTGTGGAGTTTGCACATTCTCCCCGCGTTTGCGTGGGTTTCGCCCACAACCCAAAGATGTGCAGGGTAGGTGGATTGGTCATACTAAATTGCCCCTTAATTGGAAAAAATGAATTGGGTACTCTAAATTTATATTATAAAAAATAAAATCATTAGAGAGTGGCTTTCAGTTTAAATCCCACTAGGTGTGCTATGTGAGATTTGAACCCATGCTCTTAATTTGTGAGATATGACTATTATGAAGGAACATGCTGATGTGTTGGGTAGGCTGGATCTATGTGGACTGCGTTTGATGCAGTGTAGCGAGAGACAGACTTCCAACACTTGATGAGATGCAACACGATTTTATTTAACATCTAACTATTTTACATGCTCAACTATGGGTTGACACTATGCTGACTCGAATGGAGACCTGAGGCCAGCCTGACCAGACTAAATGACTACCACATGGTGTTTGCAATGGCTAATGCTCACGAGCTCTGACTGTCTCAGAGGCTGGATCCCAAGAGAGCAGGAAAACTGGTGCCCTCTGGCTTTATAGTGGTCGTGTCCTGTCTGGTGATTGGCTGCTGTGTGTGCTTACTGGTCATCCTGTGTGTCAATCGCTGCCTGTCTGCACTCCATTATATACATAGATGTATATTATGACACATGCAACTCAGTGATGGTGCTCTTACCTCAATGTCAGAAGGTTGTGGGTCTCATTCATGACAGATCAACACAAAATCCAGGCTGACACAACTAGTTCTGTAATGAGGGAGTGCTGCACTATTGGAGATGCCATCTTTTGGATAAGACTTTAAACTGACCCCCCTGTCCTCTCAGGTGGGCATAAAGGATCCCATAGTACTATTTCAAGGAACTAAGCGTCAGATTGGAAAATAGAAACTGTGACTCCTCAATTCAGGAACGAAGGGAGACAGAGAGCAGGAAATTACAAGCCAGCTAGTTTAACATCAGTCAGAGCGAAAGTGCTGAAGAGCTCAATTAAACGGGAAAAAAAGAATCCCGCTTTGGGCACGTTTAGTGGGTTGCTTCTCAGCGATAATGACGCTGCTATCAAACTGGGCTATGTTTCTTTTCTGGCTTCGGGAAGGAGACACCCCCAGGTGCCATTACGCCTTGTCAATGTTTGTGTGGACCAGTACTAAATGGCCCCATGGCAAGGTCTCCCAGGTATGAGCATTAGTTCTCGGGCCTCGGGAGAATCGGGCACCAACATTTTTAAGTTAGCTAACTGCTCACTTAAATATGTAAATCTGGATCAGACTCAGTGAGGGCGAGATTAAGATCTCGTTAGATCTCGCAAGGCATTCCGAGCGTTGCAAATCTTGCGAGAGGTTTAACGGCCTTGTCACGTCACTGGTTGGGCATGACGAGGCAGTTCAATTACACCAGAAAGTTATTATTAAGGAAGAAATAGTTGGGTATTTATAAGATTATAATATCTTCAGGAGTTACACAAAGAAGGTTTGGGCACGATTCTCCGGCCTCACTGGGGAATAGTAGGAGAGGCCGAAAACGAGAACCGTACTAGGTGGCAAACAGTTTGCGATGAAACCAGTACGCTCCGTAGGGGAAATCGGGATCTTGCTGTGGCGTGGCAAGAAACCAATTATCACCACTTAAGCCCTATTTTCATACAATTAACGGGAGCGACCCTCCAATGGCCTCCCCTGATGCAGCGACCTCCACAGCAAGCAATTAGTACTCCTTTTTAAAAACATGAACCTGGTGGAAGGGTTCCTGCAGGGAGCTAAGGAGGTTAGTAGCCATCTTTCCTCACAGGCAAAGAGCCCGGAGGCACAGGGCTTGCCATCCCACTGCTCGGCGGGGAGAGTGGGGCACTCTAAGCTGGGGGGGGGGGGGGGGGGGGCATCATCTGCAGGGGTGAACCATCATGGGAGAGTGGAGGGGGGTGGGGGGTGACCATGCTTGGCTACACCATGCCAACCTCTGGACCGTGTGTACCCTTTCCCTTGCCTGTCTGCCCCATCGACCACTCATAACCCCCACAGACTGTCGAGGCCTCTGGCCATGCGACAGAAGGCTATTGCTAACAGGGAACTGACAATTGTAGTCAAGTGAGCACTTCACACAACCCAAGTGGATTCCGTGGTTGGGCGGGCCATGTAGCACGTGGGAGTCATTGCCTAGCATCCTATTCAGAGCGGGATCCTGGACACTGTGCCTGCGGGAGGCAACACCACGGACACAGCAAGGTCACTGCCCACACGTGCACCCGACAGATCACGATGCCCTGTTTCCCAGACGGAGAACCATATAAAATTTGACATGGACCAAGCCGACAAGGTGCCCGCAAGGGGCTGACAGACTGTATGCATGTCGCCTTGCACACACCGGGCCATCTGGGAGTGCCGTACGTTAACAGGAGGCGGTTTCACTCTCTGAACATACAGCCGTGTGTGACCACCACATGAAGATCAAGCACGTGTGAGCATGCTTCCCAGGGAGTGTTTACGACAGTTACATCCTGGGGCAGTCAGACATCCCAGGCCTCTTCGAGGGCCACCCCAGGATGGGCAGCTGGCTTTTGGGGGATATAGGGTACCTGCTGAGGACCAGGCTAATGAGGCCAGTACGGAAGGCGGAGACCGAAGAAGAGGCTCAATACAATGAGGCCCATGTGGCCACTCAGGCTGTCATTGAATGGTGCATCGGACTGTTTAAAATGCGTTCTGCGCCTCAACCGCTCCAGTAGTGCCCTACAGTACACCCTCCGGATTGTCGCCCACTTTGTAGTAGTCTGCTGTGTCCTCCACAACCTGGTATAGCAGCGAGCGACGTGCTTGAGGTTGGGGATGAGGAACATGTGCCCACCAAGGAGGAGAAGCAAGAGTTGGACAAAGATGAGGAGGCGGGGCCAGAACCAGCAGGGGCTGGAGGGCAAGCCCAAGGATGAACCATAGGACCAGCCAGAGGCTGCAGGATAGGCGGCAGCGGCGAGGGTCCGGCAAGCCTGGAGGGCCAGGGAGGCCCTCATACTCGTCCACTTCACGTAGGTCCATCATTGCTATCTTCCGCACCGCACCCCCCCCCCCGCCCCACACCAATTTCTCCCCCTTCCAGGGTATGTGTAACATCACTAGAGGGGAACATGGATGGGTGCTTGGAGAGATGGACAAAGGGTTCCAATGAGGTCATAAATGCAGTCAGGCAGAGTCTGTTTTGTGAAAGGGAAATCATGCGTGTGATTCTCTGGAACAATATCATCTTTCACCCTCACCAATGTCAGCTGCCCAGTCTCACAGTTAAGGTAAGGGGTTGAAACTTTAAGGGCTCAATTCTCCGGAAAGACTTATAAGTGTTGTAGCGAGCGGGATCTGCTGCAGGCTTCCCAGCGCCAGCAACGCAATGAAGGCTCGCCAGCTGATTCGCCGGCACCGGACTAACAAGGTTGAGCAGCACTTAAGCAGCTCTTGCTCAGTCAACCCCAACCAGCTCACAATAATGGCACCCAGGAGACCAGCCCCATGATTCTGGAATGCAGTCCTGGGGAGGCTGCTAGATGTTGTGGAGGCCAGGAGGGATGTTCTGTTCCCCCGAGGGACCAGGAGGGTCAGCCATAGGGCAGCCAATGCTGCCTGGGACGCGGTGGCGGCGGCTGTCAGCGCCTTGAGTGTGACTAGGAGGACTCTCCTCCAGTGCAGGAAAAAGGTCAACAACATACACTGGCAGCACGAGTGAGTAAGCACCAACCCCGCCCCCAACCCCCCGCCGAGACCTATCAGCCCCCACGGGACCTTGCAGCCCCCAACTCTCCATGCCCCTCCCTCCACTCCCACCCTGTCCCTTCAAACACCAACCCTCCCTTCACAACCCCCTCTCCCACCCTGTGAACCATGCGTATTGCTCATGATGCCCTCTCTGTGTCTCCTCAGGAAAAGCTCTCCCACAATCGCCAGGAGAGGGCCCAGACTGGGTTGAGCAGGGGTTGCTTAGCTCACAGGGCTAATCGCTGGCTTTGAAAGCAGACCAAGGCAAGCCAGCAGCACGGTTCGATTCCCGTAACAGCCTCCCCGAACAGGCGCCGGAATGTGGCGACTAGGGGCTTTTCACAGTAACTTCATTTGAAGCCTACTCGTGACAATAAGCGATTTTCATTTTCATTTTCATTTTCACTGGCAGTGGTGTGCCGGACATCAAAATCCTCACCACCTTCGAGGAGCGTGCTCTGGAGGTGACTAGTGCCGAGGACAGGGCGGTCACCAATGCGGAGGCTGGCGGATGCCACACTGGTGAGGACCACCGGGCTCCACTTGGGGGAACCTGTCAAACGTGAGCTGTTATTGCTTTACTGACTGACTCATCCCTCCCACTGACCACATGTGCATTCTCCTGCAGGTCCTTCAGCCAACGGTGCTGGCCCACCCCTGGTGCATCTCTCTCTAGTCTTCCATGAGACCACCATGGAAGAGAGCTCTGAGGATGCCACTATAATAGTCGCTTTACAGCTGTGATTCCCCACCCTCCACCAGCACAGATACACACACCTCAGTGGGAAATGTTAATGGTCAGGCTTCTGATGAGCACCACACTGCTGCTGATGTACATCAGGTGGAGGCAGGAACCCCCAGGAGAGACAGCAGTTAGAGGTCTGCTGGATCCTAGGAAATAGCTGGGTCCCAGCCTGGTGCTGAGCCTGTGCAAGAGGTCATCCCGGAAGCTGTTTTCAGAGGGAGATGGCAGAACACTCCAACAGATCCATAGCCACTTATCCCCGAGGCTACGGGCGCAGGAGCTGTCACCGGCAATGCATGGCACCGAGGGTGCCATTGCTAGGGTGGCGACCGCAGTGGAGAGCCTGGAGCATCATGTTGGCACCATTAGTGAAGGTGACCAAGGTGTCGCACAGTCAATGATGGCCATGGCGGAGGGTCTCGGCAGAATGTCCGACTCGCTGGGGCACATGGCCCAGTACCAGGCTGACCTTGATGAGGTTCTGCAGGACATGTCCCGCTCTCAGATGGGCATGGCAGAGTTGCGGCGGAGCTTGCCCCAGTCACAGATGGACTTTGCAGAGCATGTCCCAATCTCTGAGGAGCATCACCGAGGGCGTTGATACAATGGTGCAGACTATGGGGAACCGCCAGGGCTGGCAGAGCCAGATGACGCAGGAGCAGCCGGAGCTCAAATCAGTGCCCTCCGTCCCAAGATGAATGCCAGGGTCTTATGGACATCATCAGGAGGAGGCGCTGGCTGCCAACTCGTCCCATGGGGTGGCGACGGTGGCCACCAGCTCCCACCGAGTTCCACCCCTCTGATGAGGTCACGTCTCGAAGTCAGCACACAGGACATGTGCCGCCGTCAAATGAGCCGGGGCTCTCCGGCCTCAGTGCCTGCAGAGGAATCCCGCCAGGGGCATCAAAGGCCGTGGGATGTGGTAAGCAGCTGGCTGCCACCACCTCAGATGTGTATCATGGGGACACACCTAGACGTGGTGGTAGAGCTAGGAGGGCAAAGCATATCAAGGATCACTGAGGATGCTGGGGGAGGGAGGGGTTGGGGGTAGGTAGGCGGTGAGGGGGCTTGAGGTGGGTGAGGGGACAGCACCATCAGGAAGGTAGGGAATTGTAAAACACAATAAACACCTTTGTGCACAACTAGTATGATGCCTCTGTCACTTTCTTCCCCAATGTGTGCCAATCTCCTAACCCTTGGTTCATCTCTCCAGCAGCATCCCACCTCCCTGCTGTACTCACCCACCCTCCAGCCATGGACATGTCCCCAGGGCTCTGTCCCATCTGTGTGTGTGGTGTTGCCTCCCACCCTGTTCCAGCATAGTGACCATGCATCAAGGTGTGATTGGGATGCTAGACAATGACTCGCACATGCCAGGTGGCCCACCCAGCCACGGGAATCCACTTGGGTTGTGCGAAGTGCTCACTTAACTACTATGCCAATTCCCTATCAGCAATAGCCTTCAGCTGCATGGCCAGAGGCCTCGGCAGTCTATGGAGGTTATGGGTCGTTGGTTCAAGGGTTGTCTCCCGGAACGGGTACACACGATCCAGGGGTTGGCACGGGGGTGCCGATAATTGGTTTCTCGCCACGCTACAGCATGATTCCGATTTTGCCTACAGGAACGGGCCGGTTACATCAAAAACTTTTGTTGACTGGTGCTTCACGTTTTCTGCCTCTCCTGTTATTCACCAGCCTCGTTTTACTTGAGCGAGAGTGTAACAAGGCCATGAATCGTGTCCCATGTCTGACTAGCTTATTCGAGTTCTTTGAGGAAGTAACAAGCAATATAAAGGGGAACCGTGTGGATGTGCTGCACTTAGATTTCCAGAAGGCATTTGACAAAGTGTCAAACCAAAAATGACTAAGCAAAATAAGCACCCGACTTACTGGTGCCATTCTGTTCTGCCCGCTGCCCTTTAGTCGGTGTCAGGAGGGGGGAAATTCGGAAGAACTAGAAACTGCCATTGTCTCCTTGGTGGCAGGCCCCAGGTTGGCCTCCAGCACTTCCTCTTCCAGTGGAGCGTATGCATGGTGCCCTGGGAGCAAGATCCTAGGAAACACGGACTAGGGAACTGAAGGATCCAGGGAAATGCGGTCCCAGGGGTGCTCTGCCCATATGGGGTGAGGTGTGGGGAGCTCGAGGCTGGGTTTGGGGTGGGGGTTAAGAGAGCCAGGATGCCATTTCTGAAAGCTGAGCTCCTCAATGTAGGAAAATTCAACCCCGCTGAGGCCCCTTTGCAGGCCTCCATCCCTATTCCCCCCCCCTTTCAGGACCCCCACACTTAACCTCCAACCTTTATGAAGCCCCTTTATACCCACCCTTCACCCTCCCACCCTTCATACCCTCCTGCATCCCCCTTTCATGGACATGGCCTCCCTCAGGCCCTGACCCTTGGCAGTGCCACCCTGGCACCCTGGCACTCCCACCCTGGGAGTGGCCTTGCCAGCCTGGCAGTGCCAAGGTGCCCAGGTGCCAGAGGGAGAAGCAACCTGCCCTATCTCCAACAACCCAGGGGTCTCCAAAGGCCGGAGAGACACCTCCCAGATTCCGTTAGGCCTGGTCCATGTTTGTGCGAACCAGTACTAAACGATGCTTGGTCCAGGCCTTGCTGGGGAGGCCCTTAGTTCCCAAGCACCGAAAGAATCCAGTGCAGACATATTGAAATGAGCCGTTCAGCTCGTTACGTCTCGTGAAGTTTGGATAAATCTCGCGAGACACCTCAGGGGTCACAAATCTCGCTTGAGGCCTCTCGCGAGTTTCATCAGCCTCGTTGCGTCACCAAGTCAGGCGTGACAACATAAGAACATAAGAATATAAGAACATAAGAACTAGGAGCAGGAGTAGGCCATCTGGCCCCTCGAGCCTACTCCGCCATTCAATGAGATCATGGCTGATCTTTTGTGGACTCAGCTCCACTTTCCGGCCTGAACACCATAACCCTTAATCCCTTTTTCTTCAAAAAACTATCTATCTTTACCTTAAAAACATGTAATGAAGGAGCCTCAACTGCTTCACTGGGCAAGGAATTCCATAGATTCACAACCCTTTGGGTGAAGAAGTTCCTCCTAAACTCAGTCCTAAATCTACTTCCCCTTATTTTGAGGCTATGCCCCCTAGTTATGCTTTGACCCGCCAGTGGAAACAACCTGCCCGCATCTATCCTATCTATTCCCTTCATAATTTTAAATGTTTCGATAAAATCCCCCTCATCCTTCTGAATTCCAACGAGTACAGTCCCAATCTACTCAACCTCTCCTCGTAGTCCAACCCCTTCAGCTCTGGGATTAACCTTGTGAATCTCCTCTGCACACCCTCCAGTGCCAGTACGTCCTTTCTCAAGTAAGGAGACCAAAACTGAACACAATACTCCAGGTGTGGCCTCACTAACACCTTATACAATTGCAGCATAACCTCCCTAGTCTTAAACTCCATCCCTCTAGCAATGAAGGACAAAATTCCATTTGCCTTCTTAATCACCTGTTGCACCTGGAACCAACTTTCTGTGATTCATGCACTAGCACACCCAGGTCTCTCTGCACAGCAGCATGCGTTAATATTTTATTGTTTAAATAATAATCCCGTTTGCTGTTATTCCTACCAAAATGGATAACCTCACATTTGTCAACATTGTATTCCATTTGCCAGACCCTAGCCCGTTCACTTAACCTATCCAAATCCCTCTGCAGACTTCCAGTATCCTCTGCACTTTTCGCTTTACCACTCATCTTAGTGTCATCTGCAAACTTGGACACATTGCCCTTGGTCCCCAACTCCAAATCATCTATGTAGATTGTGAACAATTGTGAGCCCAACACAGATCCGTGAAGGACACCACTAGCTACTGATTGCCAACCAGAGAAACACCCATTAATCAAGGACAAGGACAATGACAAGAATCATTGCATCAGGAATAGAAATTTCTTGCACCATTCTCTAAGTGTAATTGTTTACTACCGTTGCCACAGATACACATTTTACTTTGAGGTCATTGTTTACCACTTAAAGTATAAGTACAACAACAATGAACAGCTCTGTTTTTATGAATATGTCAACTGTTTGATTGAAGATAATACAAAGAAAATATGTCACAAAAAACATAATTGTTCCTTTCCAATTTTAGCATAAAACTATTTTACCTAGAAGGAGAAATTCGACAGCATCTCGTATAGTTTGGTGAGTGAAATTTAACAATCCATCCGGCCTTTCTTGTATCCATTCCATGGAGGCAGTACGAAAAACAGCCCAGTCAAAGTTACTGACCTCATTAGTCCCTTCATAGCCAAGATATTTAAGAAGCTGATGGATGTCTTTCTCATTTAATCCACACCGAGATATACTAAGCAGGCAAAGGATATCAACTATCCACCCCTTCATTCCTGCATTGTGGTGCAAAAAGAGTTACAGGAACACAAAGAAAACGGAAAAGTTTTAAGATCTGTGGTAATAATCAAAGAGTTACAGTAGGTGCAGTTGATTTTCATTCCTTTAATTCCCCTAATTCTTACTGCAACTTTCTTTTAGAGGAATGAGTAAATTTTGTTAAGCCTTGTGCCATCAGTGATTCTGCAACATAGGAACAGGAATATAAATTCAGCTCCTTGAACTTGTTCTACCATTGCATTAGATCATGGGTTCTCTGCATCTTCACTCCATGTCTCACCTTGGCTCCATTGCCCTTAATAGCCCTGCCTAACAAAAATCTGATTGATCTCAGTTTTCAAATTGAAATTGACCCCAGAGAATGTTCCATATTCCATTTTGTTTGAAGATGAGTTTTCAAGCATCGCCCTTGAATTGCCAGTCTCTCATTTTAATGAGAGATGATCCTGTGTTCTAGACTTCCCCAGCAGAATCATTTTTTCTCCACTTACCTTTTCAATACTTCTGATCGTTTTGAACACCTCAGTTAGATCACACCTTAATCTTCTTTATCCAAGGGAATACAAGCCTATTCTGACTTTCATCATTTAACCCTTTTAGCCCCAGTATTATACTGGTGAATCTGTGCAGCACCCCATCCAAGGTAAAAATATCCTTCTTTAGAACTGAATGCAATACTCTAGAGTTTATTTTACTAATATACCGTCACATTATCCCTGCAATTATTCACTGTGTTGTGGATTATATGCGACAGTGCAATACCTTACAAAATTTACTGTTATATGATAGCTGCCTATTAGCTCCATAAATATTAGCATGATTCTACTTGTTGAAGCTGATAGGGTTTGTGCGGAAGAGCAATCTTTCATTTAGAAATATTAAAAATTCTTGCAATTGCATATAGTGTTTTACATATATAATTTATAGTACAGAAAAAGGACATTTGACCCAACTACTCTGCTCTGCTGAAGCCTCCTCCCTCCCTCCTCTACCTCACCCTATTAATGTATCCTTCAATTCCTTGCTTTGTCCTATGCTTATCTAGCTTCCCTTGAAATGCTACTATCCAGTTACATTCACACAATGTAACAAGCCACATTGTTCTTTCTTCAGTAAATTTAATCTCAAATACTGTTGTATGAAAACACAAGAAGGAAAAATTAAAATAACTCATTCAGGAGTTCTCAGGCCCATTGACACCAACTGGACAACGGGGGTGCATGAAAAATCAGTCAAGGACAGGGTAGAGCTCTACTGTGCCGGTTCATATCTATATATTCCCCGTCTAGTCTGTCATACAAAAAAGGGCATGTGAGCAAGGTACTGGAAGGCAGCTAAATTCTGTTGGTAAATAATTGATTTGAAATGTTAACTCTGTTTCTATAGATTCCATAGATCCCTACAGTGCAGGAGGCCATTCGATCCATCGTGTATGCACCGAGCACCTAGGCCCAAACCTATCCCCGGAACCTCGCCTAACCTACACATGTTTGGACACTAAGGGGCAATTTAGCATGGCCAATCCGCCCAACCTGCACATCTTTGGACTGTGAAGGAAACCGGAGCACCCAGACACGGGGAGAACAAAGAGACTACATACAGTCACCCAAGGCTGGAACTGAACCCGGGGTGGTGGCGCTGTGAGGCAGAAGTGCTCTCTCCACAAATGCTGCCAATGTCTCCAACGTTTTCTGGTTTTATTTCAGATTTCCAGCATCTGTGTTGTTTCGTGTTTGAGGTTATATCAGGCGTGATTTACCAGCCCCGTCACACTTGTTAGATCGTGGGAGAGGCCAAATTCGGGAACCGCGCCAGGCGGCAACTGGTTTGCGATCTAACCGGCCTGCTCCCCTTGATGAGAACAGGATCCTACCGCGATGTGGTGAGAAATTAATAATCACCAATTGAAGCCAATCTCCATACCTTTAACTGGAACGAGCCCCTATCTAACAGCTTTCCGTGAACTAACCATTCCCAGCAAGCGTTCACGCGGCAGCCAATTAGTACACCTTTTCAAAAGGTGCTCAGTGGGCTAGATAGCTGCCGAACAAGGACGCAGTGCGGGTTCAATTTCCGTACCGACTGAGGTTATTCATGAAGGCCCACCTTCTCAACCTTGTCCCTCGCCTGAGGTATGGAGATCCTCAGGTTAAACCACCACCAGTCAGCTCTTCCCCGCAAAGGGGAAAGCAGTTTATGGTCATCTGGGCCTATGGTGACTTTACCTTAGTAGTGCCTCCTCTTGTCCGTTTTAAATCTACCACTTCTCAACCTATATTTGTGACCTCTTGTTCGACATTGGCCCACAAGTCGGAGCATTTGGTCTACATTTACTTTTTCAATCCCTTTTAGTATTTTGTATACCTCAATCAGTTCCCCTCTCATCCTTCTAAACTTCAGCGAGTGTAAGCCTATAAGCCCATTCTGTTTAATCTCTCCTCGTACGTCAACCCCATCATCCCTGGAATCAATATGGTGAACCTTCTCCGAACTGTTTCCTATGCCACCACATCCTTCCTCAAATAAGGAGACCAAAACTGGACACAATACTCCAGATGTAATCTCACCAACACCCTATACAATTGTAACAATAGTTCTCTACTTTTACATTCCAGTCCTTTTTCAATAAATGCTAATATTCCATTTGCCTTTCTTATTACATTTTGTACTGGCATACAGACTTTCTGTGATTTATAAACAAAGAAACCTTATTTCCAACTGCCCAGAGGTATTTTGAACCTGCTTTCCATTTAGTTAATAATTTGCCTGACTATTTTTTCGGCCAAAATGGATAACCTCACACTTATCTACATTAAACTCCATCTTCCAAATTTTGGCCCAATCTCCTAGCTATAGGAGATCTCTATATCTGTCTGTAAAATATGTATCTCCTCTTCACTGCCCGCTTTCCCACCTATTTTAGTATCATCCCCTCATTTAAAACACATCCAAGCAATTTTCCACTGTTGGATTGATGCTAACATCATGGGTGGGATTCTCCCGCAACCGGCGGGCTGGGCCGTACCGGCGCCAAAGAGTGGCATGAACCACTCTGGCATCGGGCCACCCAGAAGGTGCGGAATCCTCCGCACTTCCGGGGGCTAGGCCGGCGCTGGAGTGGTTGGCACCACACCAACCGGCGTCGAAGGGCCTCCGCCTGCAAGTTGGCATATGCGCAGGAGCGCAAGTGTGTTCTGGCGCATGCGCAGAACCGCTGGCATTTTTCCTCCACAGGGGGTTTCTTCTCCGTGCCATCGCAGAACCTTACACAGGCCAGCGCGGAGGGAATGAGTGCCCCCACGGCACAGGCCCGCCTGCAGATCGGTGGGCCCCGATCGCAGGCCAGGCCACCGTGATGGCCCCCCCCTGGTTCTGGATCTCCCTGCGCCCTCCTGAGGACTCTGCAAGCCACCCTCAAAGCCAGGTCCTGCCGGTATGGACCTTGTCCTTTTCACACCGGTGGGACTGGCCAAAAACAGGTGGCCGCTTGGCCCATCGGGGCCCGGAGAATCGCCGGGGTGGCCACTGCCAACAGCCCACGACCGGTGCGGCGCGATCCCCATCCCTGGCCAAAAACCGGCGCCGGAGAATTTGGCAGCCGGCGTTGGAACAACGGAGCGGGATTCACTCCGCCCCCCCCCCCCCGGTGATTCTCCGACACGGCGGCGTTCGGAGAATCCCTCCCCATAGCTGTATTGGATTAGCTTGGCTATGGCCCTGTTAGTCACAGCGTTCAGATTGTCAGCACTAGAGCTAGGATGTAGTCAAGGCTATGGCACAGCCACTCTTAACGTAACATGAATCAACCAAATGGCTAGACATTGGCAGCCATGAGAGTGAGCAAGTGGGATCAGCTTTTGCAAGCATTTCAGCCTTGTCCCTTGTTCTCACCCTTGTATACCTGATGCTGCTCCTGGTTAGCTCTTCTATACTTCCTATTAAACCATTGTTGGTCTCCAGGCTTCCTGGATGATGCACGATCAATTGCACAAAAGACTCAGATTGGATAGAACTGTGGCTTTATTGCAGTCAGATGCGTGGCCTCCTACTGCAGCTGGCGATATGGCAGATCAATGGAGGACACGCATATTTATACGGCTCTTTGTGGGCGGAGCCAGCCGGCAGGGGCTACCAGCGAACCTGTAGTACAGGTCCTACCTTACATCCCCTAATACAGGTGTACACAATGGTTCAGCACATTCACCCCCTGTTAAGAATGAGTCCGGCGGGGGTGGTGTGGAATTATATACAATGTTGTGAATTATGCACAGTGTCTCATAAAATGATGTGGAGATGCCGGCGTTGGACTGGGGTGAGCACAGTAAGAAGTCTTACAACACCAGGTTAAAGTCCAACAGGTTTGATTCAAACACGAGCTTTCAGAGCGCAGCTCCTTCCTCAGGTGGGGAAGGAAAAAAATGTCCATTTTGACAGTCCGGTGCCCATCAGAGGTCAGTCGATCTGGTGCTTTGACAGTTCGCTGGGAGCGACGTAACGGTGGCGGCAATGTCGGTGCTGGTGGTGCTGGTGTCGCCGATGTCGGTGCTGGCCAGTAGTCGGATGACCCCAGGAGCGTGCCGAAATCTTCTTTGTCCTCTTGCGTGGGCAGGGGAAGGAGGGATGGACCTGGTGGGGTTAATGTTGGTAGCGCCGGGGGAGGGGAGGGTGGCGCATGGCTGGGGAAGTGTGTTGGGGTGGAACCTGACGGTGCCAGGTCCCTGAGGGAGACAGTATTTTGGCGGCCGTTGGGGAACTCCACGTAGGCATACTGGGGGTTGGCGTGGAGCAAGTGTACCCTGTCCACCAAGGGGTCCGCCTTGTGGAGTCGGACGTGCCTACGGAGCAGGACCTGGAGCTGCGAGCCAAGTCGGGAGCGACACCCCGGATATGGACTTCCTGGGGAAGGTAAAAACAGGTTCATGGGGTGTGTTATTTGTGGTGGTGCACAGTAGTGACCGGATGGAGTGTAGTCCATCAGGGAGGACCTCCTGCCAGCGAGAGGCTGGGAGGTTCCTGGACCGTAGGGCCAGCTGGACGGCCCTCCAAACCGTCCCATTCTCTATCTCTACCTACCCATTTCCCCGGGGGTTGTAGCTGGTCGTTCTGCTGGAGGCGATACCCGTGTTGAGCAGGAAATGTCGCAGCTCATCGCTCATGAATGAGGATCCCCTGTCACTGTGGATGTAGGCGGGGAAACCGAACAGAGCGAAGATTGTGTTGAGGATCTTGGCAGACGTCATATCGGGGCATGGGATGGCGAAGGGGAATCTGGAGTGCTCATCGACCACACTGAGAATATACGTGTTGCGGTAGGTGGAGGGGAGGGGCCCTTTGAAATCCACGCTGAGACGTTCAAAGGGGCGGGAAGCCTTAATCAGGCGCACACGGTCCGGCCGGTAGAAGTGCGGCTTGCACTCCGCACAGACCTGGCAGTCTCTGGTGACTGCCCGTACTTCCTCAATGGAGTAGGGCAGGTTGTGAGCCTTGACGAGGTGGTACAGTTGTGTGACCCCTGGGTGACAAAAGCTGCCGTACAGGGCCCGGAGTTGGTCTACTTGTGCGCTGGCACATATACCTCAGTAGAGGGCGTCTGGGGGCTCGTCGAGTTTGCCGGGGTGATACAAAATCTCGTAATTATAGGTGGAGAGCTCGATTCTCCACCGCAAGATTTTATAATTTTTGATCTTGCCCCGCTGTGTGTTATTGAACATGAAGGCTACCGACCGTTGGTCAGTGAGGAGAGTGAATCGTCTGCCGGCCAGGTAATGCCTCCAATGCCGCACAGCTTCAACGATGGCTTGGGCCTCTTTTTTGACGGATGAGTGCCAAATTTCAGAGGCATGAAGGGTGCGGGAAAAGAATGCCACGGGTCTGCCTACCTGATTTAGAGTGGCGGCAAGGGCAACATCTGAAGCGTCGCTTTCTACTTGAAAGGGCAGTGTCTCGTCTACTGCGTGCATCCCGGCCTTGGCTATGTCTGCTCTGATACGGGCGAAGGCATGTTGGGCGAGATTCTCCGCAAATGTGGAGAGTCGTAAAGGCTGCCGTGAAACTGGCCGTGTTTCACAGCAGCCTTCACGCCCCTTCCCGGGACCCCATTCTCTCCCCCCCATCGGGGCTAGGAGCGGGACCCCAGGAATCACGGCATCGCGGCCTTATCGACCGTCATGCGCGGTTCCGCATTTCTCCACCGCCGCCCGACAAGATGTGGCGGCTTGATCTTGTCGGGCGTCGGAGGGGAAATAGTGCGTTCCTTTTGGACGCAGGCCCGATGATCGGTGGGCACCGATCGCGGGCCTGTCCCCTCCCGAGCACAACGGTGGTGCTCCGGACCAAAACGTGCCTCTGGATGCCCCAAACGGGCATCCAGCGCCCGTTTTTACAACGGCAGCAAGCAGGTGTGTTTGCTGCCGTGGAGTAACGGGCGTAAAGGCCCGGCCGCTCGGCCCATCGGCCGCGGAGAATCGCCGCTCGCCGTAAAAAATGGCGAGCGCCGATTCGTGACGTGGGTCGGGTGAGGTGGGGGGAGAATAGCGGTAGGGCGCAAAAAATGTCGGGAGGCACTCCCGCTATTCTCCCAACCGGCGTGGGCAGCGGAGAATCGTGCCCGTTGGTCCTCGGCCGCGAGGGGAAATTGAGTGGATTGTATGAGTGGGCGGGCCTTTTCCGCATAGTTTGGGACCCACTGGGCATAGTACGAGAAGATCCCCAGGCAGCGTTTGAGGGCCTTGGGGCAGTGGGGAAGGGGGAACTCCATGAGGGGGTGCATGCGTTCAGGATTGGTCCCCAGAAGTCTGTTTTGGACTACATAGCCGAGGATGGCTAAGCGGGTCGTGCTGAACACACATTTCTCTTTATTATACGTAAGGTTGAGAAGAGTGGCGGTGCGGAGGAATTGAGCGAGGTTGGCATCGTGGTCCTGCTGATCGTGGCCGCAGATGGTGACATTATCCAAGTACGGAAACGTGGCCCGCAAACCGTACCGGTCGACCATTCGGTCCATCTCCCTTTGGAAGACCGAGACCCCGTTAGTGACGCCAAAGGGAACCCTATGAAAATGATAGAGCCGACCGTCCACCTCGAAGGCAGTATATGGACGGTCCAATTTACGGATGGGGAGCTGGTGGTAGGCGGATTTCTGGTCAATTGTTGAGAAGACCCGGTACTGCGCAATCTGATTGACCATATCAGATATGCGTGGGAGGGGGGTACGCGTCGAGCTGCATGTACCAATTGATGGTCTGGCTCAGGTTCACAACCATTCTGTGTTTCTCCCCCGTTTTTACTACTACCACTTGGGCTCTCCAGGGGCTATTGTTGGCCTCGATGATACCCTCCTGAAGCAGCCGCTGGACCTCGGACCTGATGAAGGCCTTGTCCTGAGCGTTGTACCGTCTGCTCCTGGTGGCGATGGGTTTGCAATCTGCAGTTAGATTGGCAAAGAGGGAGGGGGGGTTCAACCTTGAGGGTCGCGAGACCGCAAACGGTGAGTGGAGGTAGGGGCCTGCCGAATTTGAGGGTGAGGATCTGGAGATTGCACAGGAAATCCAGGCCCAGCAATAGTGTAGCGCAGAGGTTGGGGAGGACGTAGAGACGGAAACCGCTGAATTCTACGCCCTGGACAGTGGGGGTGACTGTACAGAATCCTCGGATCGGGACAGAGTGGGATCCGGAGGCCAGGGAGATCCGTTGATTGGCGGGGTGAACCACGAGGGAGCAGCGCCTTACCGTATCCGGGTGTATGAAGCTTTCGGTGCTCTCGGAGTCCAGCAGGCAAGAGGTCACGTGGCCGTTGATTTTCACCACTGTCGAAGCGGTGGCCAGGTTGTGTGGACGAGACTGGTCCAGCGTCACCGAGGCGAGCTGCGGGTTGTCATCAGAGGCTTCGGATGGAGAGCGTTGGCGACCCAGATTGTGGGATGTAGTTTGCGTTCCAGCCCCGTGAGGAAGACAAGATGGCGGCGTCCGGAGGTCCTGTGGGGAACAAAATGGCGGCGCCCATTGCGGGGGTGGGACAAGATGGCGGCACCCATGGGACGCACGTTGGTGGCGCTGGGCAAGATGGCAGCACCCATGGGACGCACGTGGACTGAGCAGGGAGATGTCGGTGCCCACTGACCGCACGTGGTGGGGTGAACCACAAGAGAGCAGCGCCTTACCGTATCCGGGTGTATGAAGCTTTCGGTGCTCTCGGAGTCCAGCAGGCAAGAGGTCACGTGGCCGTTGATTTTCACCACTGTCGAAGCGGTGGCCAGGTTGTGTGGACGAGACTGGTCCAGCGTCACCGAGGCGAGCTGCGGGTTGTCATCAGAGGTTTTGGATGGAGAGCGTTGGCGACCCAGATTGTGGGATGTAGTTTGCGTTCCAGCCCCGTGAGGAAGACAAGATGGCGGCGTCCGGAGGTCCTGTGGGGAACAAAATGGCGGCGCCCATGGGGCATACATTGCGGGGGTGGGACAAGATGGCGGCACCCATGGGACGCACATTGGTGGCGCTGGGCAAGATGGCAGCACCCATGGGACGCACGTGGACTGAGCAGGGAGATGTCGGTGCCCACTGACCGCACGTGGCCCCGGGAGGAGATGATGGCGGCGCCCATTGTGCGTTTGGCAGGGGGGAGGGGGCGATAGTGGGCGTGATAGCGGCGACTGTGCGGGCCTGGCACACAGCTGCAAAGTGGCCCTTTTTACTGCAGGCCTTGCAGGTGGCAGCGCGGGCCGGGCAGCATTGGTGGGGATGCTTCGGTTGACCGCAGAAGTAGCAGCGGGGACCCCCGTGGTTCGCGGATTGGCATACGGCGCAGGCATATTGAGTAGGCAGAGCCCCAGCTGGGGGGGTCGTTTGCGGGGTCCACGAGGGGTAGGACGGGTGGACAGAGCGGCGAGAGGGGTAGGCCTGGACATTACGAGATGCAACCATCATGGAGAGCGCTAAAGTTTTTGTCTCCGCTAGGTCGAGCATGGCCCCTTCCAGCAGTCGTTGTCGGATGGTGTCCGACGCAATCCCCATTACAAACGCATCGTGCATGAGGAGATTAGAATGTTCGGTGGCCGTAACGGCCTGACAGTCACAGTCCCGGACGAGTGGGATTAGGGCTCGCCAGAAGTCTTCGATGGACTCACCAGGGAGTTGAGAGCGAGTGGCGAGTACGTGCCTGGCGACAATCGTGTTCGCTTTCTGCTCATCCCGTTTTCTTTTAGGAGTACCATCGCTTCCGCGTAACTCAGGGCGTCCTGGATCAACAGGAACACGTTGGAGCTTAACCTGGAGTACAGGACCTGTATCTTCTGAGCCTCTGTCGGCGTGGGGGTCGCAGCGTTGATGTAAGCCTCAAAACAAGCTAGCCAGTGATTAAATCCTTTCTGGCGTCGGGCGAGTGCAGATCCAGCTGCAGGCGATCTGGTTTGATTCTGATATCCATTTCGTTGAAAATCTGACTGCAATAAATTGATGCACGATCAATTGCACAAAAGACTCAGATTGGGTACAACTGTGTCTTTATTACAGTCAGATGCATGGCCTCCTACTGCAGCTGGTGAAATTGCAGATCAATGGAGGACACACATATTTATATGGCTCCTTGTGGGCGGAGCAGGCCGACAGGGTCTACCGGCGAACCTGTAGTACAGGTTACCTTACATCACCTAATACAGGTGCACACAGTGTTCACCACACTGGATGAGGTGGTTTTTACAGAGTTGACAAAGTTGAGATCACATGCAGACATTTGCTTTTTGAATAATAGCTACTTTTGATCACTAAACACTACAAAAGTGGCCTTATCCACTGTTCTTGGAAGATAATTGAATTTGGCTTTCAAGAGCAAATTAGAACACAAAATGGAACAAAGTTGCAAATTTAATAGATAAGTAACGGCTGTGTCATACCTTCTTTGTATTTATGTGAACATCTTGTCAGATTTTTTGGTGGGTTTTGCAAGCTTTACGGATTTTTTTTAAAATGTCACATAAAATATAGTTACTAACCTGAGATGGAAGAATGAGGACAGGAAGAATGAGGGATGTATTTTTCTCTGCTACCAGTTCTCTCCTCGGTAACCCAACTGTAGTCTTCAATCCACCGCCTAAATACGGCAGCCCACAACTCCTGAACAGAATGACAGTGAAGATATTCCTCCAGACAATCTGTCTCATTTCTGAATGCTCCACATACTCGAAGCTCATTAGCCAATATAACTAGGGCAAGTGGAAGTGTGCTCAATTTTCTATTCATGATATTTTGGATTTGGTGCTCATTTATCTCTTTGTGGGGCATGGCCAGATGGTTCTTGAAAATATGGATTCTGAATTTATCTTCAGTTCGATTGGAAAGCTGCACCACATTAACTTCTTCATGCTGTGACAATGATTTGTAGGCAAGATTCGAAGAGGCACTGGTTACAATAAGCTTGCAATGAGCTGGGAGGGGCCATGGAAGCCATGAGAATTCCTTTACCTGTAGGAAGAGGTGTAATTACGTTAGTAGTAATTAATTAATGGCAGGACAAGGCTTATTAGCTATTCAAAATGACCATACATTTTTTTTTCAAAACACTTTCGAAGTAGAAATAATTACTTACCAAGCTCCTTGTATTTGAACTTTGTCAAATCAATGATGAAGTCAAAATGGATCATGAATGTTACAGTCATAAACTGTGTAGCTTCTGCATATTTCTGAGACAAACACCACTTTCTTTATGTTGTCATTGAATATTAAAAGTGGAATATACAAGAGTCCCACAGCACCATTGTAATATATATTTTATTTCATATAAAGCTTGAATTTGATTCTTGGGTGAAATTTTACAGTCCTCTGGTTTGAAGGCGGCAGAGCAAGGCCTGCATGCTACTTATCTGCCCACCCTGACCTGTCTACCTTTTTACAAGGGGGCAGTGGAGGTGTTAGGTGGCCCAACTGCCCTTGGGCTTATTGAGGCCCTTAAGTAGCCAATTAATGGCTACTTAAGTACTTCATCCCTCACCCGTCACTGTTCTGTATTACCCATGGCAGGATCGGACCACATCAGACAAGTAGCCCTGCAGCTTTTACCGCTTGGGTTGATGACAGGCAAGTGTGAAGGCATCTCCTTTCGGTGTCCCCAGTGCCCATCAGAGGTACCACCCCAACAAGATCATGGACCGGATTCTCCGTTTCAGAAAATATGTGCCCCACGCCGTCGTGAAAAATCATGGGCGCGATTTTCCGCCCCCTACGCCGGGTGGGAGAATAGCGGGAGGGCCTCCCGACATTTTTCATGCCCTCCCGCTATTCTCCCCCCCACCCCCCCCACGCCCGACCCACGCCGCGAATCCTTCGAGGCCGATGGGCCGAGCGGCCGGGCCTTCACGCCCGTTTCAACACGGGAGCAAACACACCTGCTCTCTGCCGTCGTGAAACGGGCGCCAGATGCCCGTTTGGGCACGGCAGTACCACGGCCGTGCCAAGGGGGACATAGGCCCGCGATCGATGCCCTCCGTAACGGACGCACTCTTTTCCCTCCGCTGCCCCACAAGGTCAAGCCGCCACGTCTTGCGGGGTGGCTAAGGGAAAAGACGCCAACTGCGCATGCACGGGTTGGCGTTGTCCAACCTGCGCATGCGCGGCCGACACATCGGCCGCGTCAGCCGGCGTGACGCTTGACGTGCGGCCTTGACGACCGTCGTCAAGCGACTACCCGCAACTCAACGCAGTCACACTGGACCAATCGCGCCCAAAACATCTCCACAACTCTATGACGACGGTCCAAATCAATGGGTACAGTACACCATGCCTTTTCGACTCCTGGAGCACCGAGAGCTTCGTACACCCAGATCTGGTAAGACGCTGTTCGCTCCCTGTTTTTCCTGCACGGCAAACTATTTCCCTCGCTTCGGGTTCCCACTCTGTCCACATCCAAGGATGCACCATCGCGACTCTAACGATCCAAGGCGCTAGTACGTCCTGCCCGAACTCTGCGCCGCACTTTTACTGGGACTCGATTTTCAGTGCAATCTCAAGAGTCTCACCCTCAGCTTCGGCGGACCTCTACCCCCACTCACTATCTGCAGCCTAGCCACGCTGCGAATCCCCCCCCCCCCCCCTCCTCTCTTTGCCAATTTCACTCCGGACTGTAAACCCGTAGCCACTCGCAGCAGGCGGTACAGCCTAAAGGACAGGGTGTTCATTCGAACCGAGGTCCGGAGGCTCCTACGTGAGGGGATCATAGAGGCCAGTAACAGTCCCTGGAGAGCTCAGGTGGTGGTCATCAAGACCGGGGAAAAATTCCGCATGGTCGTAAACTATAGTCAGACTATTAATCGGTTTACGCTGCTCGACGTGTACCCCCTCCCCAGGATTGCAGACATGGTGAATCAGATAGCCCAGTATCAGATTTTCTCCACGGTGGATCTGAAGTCTGCATACCACCAGCTCCCAATCCGCCCGGAGGACCGCCACTTCACGGCGTTCGAGGCTGATGGCCGCCTCTTCCACTTCCTCCGGGTTCCCTTTGGCGGCACAAATGGGGTCTCGGTGTTCCAATGAGCAATGGACCGAATGGTGGACCAGTACGGGCTGCGGGCCACTTTTCCGTACTTGGACAACGTCACCATCTGCGGCTATGACCAGCAGGACAACGATGCCAACCTCCACCAATTTCTCCAGACTGCCCAGAAACTTAATCTCACGTACAACAAGAAATGCGTTTTCCGCACATCCAGACTAGCCATCCTCGGCTATGTCGTGGAGAACGGAGTCCTGGGCCCCAACCCGGACCGTATGCGCCTCTTAGAACTCCCTCTCCCTCATTGTCCCAGGGCCCTCAAACGGTGCCTGGGATTCTTTTCATATTATGCCCAGTGGGTCCCTCAATATGCGGACAAAGCCCGCCCACTCTTTAAGGCCACACTTTTTCCCCTGTCAGCTGAGGCCCGTCAGGCCTTCAACTGCATTTTTCACCCGAACCCTCTCCGCTTCGGAACTTCGATACTCCTCGGTCAAAAAGGAAGCACAAGCCATTGTGGATGCTATTCATCACTGGAGGCACTACCTCGCAGGTTGAAGGTTCACCCTCATCACCGACCAAAGATCGGTTGCCTTCATGTTTGACAACTCGCAAAGGGGCAAAATTAAAAATGATAAAATTCTGAGGTGGAGGATCGAGCTCTCCACCTACAAATACGATATTATGTATCGATCGGGGAAGCTCAATGAGCCCCCAGATGCCCTGTCCCACGGCACGTGCGCCAGCACGCAGAGCGACCGCTTAAAAGCCATCCACAATGACCTCTGCCACCCGGGGGTCACCCGGCTCGCCCACCACATTAAAGCCCGAAATCTGCCTTTCACCACCGAGGAGGTAATAGCCGTCACTAGGGATTGACCGATCTGCGCGGAGTGAAAACCGCACTTCTACAGACCAGACAGGGCCCACCTGATCAAGGCTTCTAGGCCTTTTGAACGCCTCGCTGTCAATTTCAAAGGGCCACTCCCCTCGACTAACCGGAATGTGTACTTCCTAAATGTCATCGACAAGTTCTCCCGAATCCCTTTTGCTATCCCATGCCCCGACATGACCTCCCACACAGTCATCAGGGCCCTGCATAATATCTTCACCCTGTTTGGTTTCCCCAGCTATGTACACAGCGACCGGGATTCGTCCTTCATGAGTGACGAGCTGCATCAGTACCTGCTCGACAAGGGCATCGCCTCGAGCAGGACTACCAGCTATAACCCCAGGGGGAACGGGCAGGTGGAAAGGGAGAATGCGACGGTCTGGAAGACCGTCCTACTGACCTTCCGGTCCAGAAATCTCCCGATCTCCCATTGGCAAGAAGTCCTCCCAAACGCGCTCCGCGCTATTAGGTCCCTCTTGTGTACCGCCACCAATCAGACCCCTCACGAGTGCCTCTTTATCTTTTCCAGGGGTACTACCACGGGGGTTTCGCTCCCGGCATGGTTGAAGACACCGGGCCCAGTGCTCCTCAGGAAGCACGTCAGGGCACACAAAACTGACCCGCTTGTGGAAAAAGTGCTGCTACAGTACTACACTCGAACCCCCAATACGCCTTCATAGAGTTCCCTGACGGCCGTCAGGACACCGTATCCCTCCGGGACCTAGCGCCTGCAGGATCAAACCCCACCACTACCACCGCCGAGGTACCCCTCACACTACATCCCACCCAACTCGTAGCGCCCCACGCCCCCGCGCCTACCAGTTTGCTACACATGTTCCACACGCCCACACCCGCAAGCTCCCAGCATCCCCACTCCCCAGTCGAACCAGACGAGTACGAAGCTCGGATAGAATCACCCCTGGAGTCCGCCATTGTACCCCAACCGACCGTGATCATCCAGCCACCAGAAGAGACTGCACCCCGGTGCTCCACCGATCACAACGGACAACTCGACCACCGGACAGGCTCAATCTGTAAACCATCACCCCCGTCGGACTTGATTTTTTTACAGGGGGTGAATGTGGTGAATCATAATAGCATAATTCATACTGTTATCACACATGTTGTACCATGCCTCTGTAAGCTCGGCACACGAGCAGTTGCATGGCTCTGCCCCTAGGGGGAGGTGTACTGGGAATGTACGGAAGTTTGTACTGGGCTCCACCCTTGGCTCCGCCCATGACTCCTCCCCCCCACTGGCTGTATAAAGCTTGGCAGTCGGAGCCTGCCTGCCAGTTCATCTAGAGTTCATCTCGTCACAAGCAGGCTCTGTTGTAAGACGATTAAAACCACTGTTCACTTCTAACCACGTGTCGCGTGAATTGATGGTCTCATCACCATGGATGGAAATAGTGTCCCCGATCGGCCTCACACCCGACCCAGAACGCCCGCTCAAAACGACCCCATTCCCGAAGGAGGCCTTCCCTTCCCTCCAATCGGCCCGCCTCCGTCTGTGGCGGCCACGGACTGAGTCCGCAGCCACCATGCGAAATTCCCGAACAGCAGGACCACATTATAAATATGCCGTAGTTGTGGTGAACTCCACTAGTGGTATATTATATGTATTACAAGACTGCCTGTATTTTAGAGGTACGATGGTAAATCCCTGCCTGCTAATAAAAGTGCGTGCTCTCCTGTGCTGCAGCCTTTCTGGTTCCAGCTACAGGAGGCACACATCTTGTTCAATAAAACCTCGATTGTTCCACCATTCTCGTCTCGTGGTATCTGACGGTACATAAGTCGAGAATTCGGCCGGCAGGGGGCAGGGAATAGTGGGGCGGGCCCCTGGCAATGGACTCAGGTGGTAGATACTCTGTGCGGCGTACTCTCTGAATACACCGCTTTCCGGGGCAGAGAATCGCTTAAACCGCGCCGGTCCCGATTTCATGTGGGAAACTGGATTCTCCGCCCTGTTGCTGAACGTGATTTCAGTGTCGGGGTGCGGAGAATCCAGCCCCATATCCCCCTTTTAACGCTGTCCCATAGCCTGTCAAACCCACCCCCCCCCACCCTTCTCACCCCACTGACTGTGGCCTCAGTCAGGTCCCACCGATAACCCGGACTTGGCTGAAGGCTTAACATCCATAACATTGTTTTTATTCAGGAGCTGCCAGCAGTGGCCACCTCTTCAGTCTGACACTTCTGGCACTACAACGCTGCCGGCTAATCGGTGAGACTTTCTCCCTAGGTGGGGGTGGAATTCTCGACCTGAGGTAATTAATACCCTTCCCAGGGTTAATTGCTGTGGGGCACTTCGCAGAAAACACCACCATTTGAAAAATCTTTTCTTTATTTTTAAAAAGCACCAAAGATCTGTTTTACTATCAAATTAACATTAATAATGAGAAGAATACCTGGCTTGCTGACATTCCATGAGTTCCAGTTAGTTGATCAGCACCATCTAGCACCAGCACACATGGTTTTAAACCAATCGCTGCTATGAAGGCTTCGCGGATCATCTGAAACATCCAAATATCTGTAGGATTTGCACTGAAAGCATCTGGGTGATGTTGAGCTCCTGAAATTCAATTATAAAAATGTTTCATACACACTGTGCACAAGTCATATTCACTTTTCAATGAACAAATATCGGGTGAATTCTCCCGTCTATTCCCATAGCGGGTGCCGGGATGGAGATGACAGGTCGACAGGAAATCCCGCGGTATCTTCCATCTCCAGCCTCACTAATTATGCAGCTTGGGGCTTTAATAATAATAATCTTTATTAGTGTCTTTATTAGTGTCATAAGTAGGCTTACATTAACACTGCAATGCGGTTACTATGAAAATCCCCTTGTCGCCACACTCCGCTGCATGTTCGGGTACATTGGGGGAGAATTCAGAATGTCCAATCTAACAGCAAGGGTGGGATTCTCCGACCCCCCGCCGGGTCACAAAATCACCGGCGGGGGGGTGGCTTGAATCCCGTCCCCGCCGACTGCCGAATTCTCCGGCGCCAGAGATTTGGCGGGGGCGGGAATCGCGCCGTACCGGTCGGCAGCCTCCCCCCCGGCGATTCTCCGGCCCATGATGGGCCGAGTGGCCGCCTGTTTTTTTGCTGGTCCCGCTGCCGTAAATTTGAGTAGGTCCTTACCGTCCAGACCTGGCGGCGCGGGCAGCCTCCGGGGTCCTCGGCGGGGTGCGGGGATCTGGCCCCGGGAGGTGCCCCCATGGTGGCCTGGCCCACGATCCGGGCCCACGGGCGGGCCTGTGCCGTGGGGGCACTCTAATGTTCATCGTCGGCCGCTGTGGTCCTCTGCCATGGCCGATGCGGAGATGACTCCCCACCCCCCTGCGCAGGCGCTGGGATGATGCCGGCACACACTGCCACTCACACGGATGCGCCAACTTGCACCGGCCAGCGGAAGCCCTTTGGCGCCGGTTGGCGTGGCGCCAAGCCCCTTCCCTGCTGGCCGGTGTGGCGCAAACCATTCCGGGGCCGGCCTAGCCCCTGAAGGTGCGGAGGATTCCGCACCTTAAGGGTGTCCCGACGCTGGAGTGGCTCATGCCACTCCTCGGCGCCGGGACCCCTGCGCCATGTCTTTCGGAACTTGTCTGAGGAAACCAGAGCACCCGGAGGAAACCCACGTAGACACGGCGAGAACGTGCAGACTCTGCAGACTGTGACCCAAGCCGGGAATCAAACCCGGGTCCAAGGCGCTGTGAAGCAACCACTGTGCTACCGTGTTGTGACCTGTTCCATGGTGGGGTGGGCTGAATGGCGTGTCTCCCGCCGTCATATCTAGGTGCCATTTTTAAAAAGCGCCCAGACATCCCCGCAATACTAACACTGGGATGTCTGGAAGGGGAGCTAAGAGGCTAGCCCCTAACTTTAGTGGCGCTTCCTTATGCATTCTCCTGGACCATGTGAAGGTCTGGAGGAGGCGGCGAAGCAGGGAGATCAACACTGCATGGGCCATAAGTGCCCAGGGGGTATACAGGATGTTGGCCATACAGTGTCGGTAGAGGGTGAATGACTTTATTCACTTGACCGGTGTACGTCTCATCAGATGATCACATAAACTGCAGTGTATCCACTCTGTGATGGGGTGATTACTGGGGCTCTTTCACCGTTTAATTAACATAGAACACTGCATGGAAGGATGGAGAAGCAACAGAAGGAAATTAGACTTCGGCACAGATAAAACCAGCAACCTCCACAAATCAGATCCCTGTCAGAGCCTTCCCCTTGCACGTGGATGGGCTCAGCACTCTGGAGGGGGCTGGTCCACAACCCAACGGCATAACCCAATGATGGCAGAAAATCCTGGCACAAGTGCCGCCTCTCCAAGGAGACATAGCGGCACTGTGCCATGTCCTCACAGACTTGGCATCACGTGGAGAAGGAGGACACCCACTCTCTGTGGCCGTCAAGGTGACTGCAGCCCTGAACCTTGGGAACTTCCAGGGCTCGAAGGGGGAATCTGTGTGAATCTCGCAGGCCACAGCTACAGGTGCATCCAACAGGTCACGGATGCCCTGTTTGTCCGGGTGTAAAACAATATCAACTTTGACATGGACCAAGCACAAGATGCCCGGGCAGCAGGATTTTCTGCCATCACCACGATGAACCAGGTCCAGGGCCTGATAGACTACATGCATGTCACCTTGCGCACACCAGGCCAGCTGGCAGTGTCCTACTTTAATAGGAAGGGGTTCCACTCCCTGAATATCCAGCTTGTGTGTGAACATCACATGCAGATCATGCATGCTTCCCAGGGAGTGTGCACGACAGCTACATCTTGGGGCTGTCAAACATATCTGGCCTCTTCGAGGACCACCCCAGAATGACCTGCTGGCTCATGGGGGATAAGGAGTACCTGCTGAGGGCCTGGCTGATGACACCATCTCCTGCGCCCGTAGCTTCTGAGACTTCTCCAATCGGCTATGGACCTTCTGGAGTGTCGCTGACATCTCCTTCTGAATGTCCTGTCCGCTCCCTAATGTCTCCATCGGCTTTGGGATAGAATGTTCCATAGGCGCAGAATCTGGCTGGGGCCCAGCTGCTGGAACACCTTTCGGTTTGTGTACAGTTGCCTGTCATCTGCAGGTGCTCGTAGGGCGACATGCATGCCGTCGATCACCCCTTAGTCCAGGGGCATGTTGGCGATGATGGTGAATCCTGCTGCCCAGGCATCCTGGTGGGCTTGATCCACTTTGAAATGGATGTATTGTGCCCACTGGACATATAGGGCCTTTGTGATGGCGCAGATGCACCTGTGCATCGAGCTCTGTGAGATCTTGGATAGGTCCCCACTGGGCGCCTGCAAGGACCCCGTGGCGTTCAGATTCAGGGTGATTGTCACCTTGATGGCCACCGGGGTGTGGGTGTCCTCCCGCATTTCCCTGCGGTGCCAGGTGCTCCACGATCCAACAGGAATGTCGCACAGTGCCCCTGCTCAACCAGAGCCTTCGATGACATGGCCGGTCCGGCAGGTCAGGCGCTACCGGTACACGTAAGGCCTCATGTGGTGTCTCCTTTGCACTTCCTCCTCGGCCTGTTGGGCGGCCGGCTGTCCATCATTAATAGCAGCCTCCTGCTCTGCTGCTGTACACTCTGCTGCTGCACATTCCGCTGCTGCAGCTTCCTCCTCCTCGAACAGCTCCAGGTTGTACAGCCACAGGGCATCCCCCAGGGCTGCAATGACGAGCAGGAAGGCCACCATTGCTGGTTGTATTCCAATATTCATTGACTGCAAGGCCGACATGTTTGCATGGTGCATACTCCCGTACGCAACCAGGTCCAACAGGCTACACGGTGGCCCCAGTTGGCACTGCAGACTTTGCATGTCCCTGCATGTCACCCCAAACTCCGCACTCCTGGCCTCGTCAGTGCCCAGCATCGTGGGGGCCCTCTGGCCCTGGCGCCCATCCCTGCTGCCAGCAGTGCGCTCTGCCGCACCTGCCCTGTGCCCCCGTAGGTTGCCTCTTCGGGGAGAGGCAAATCTGCCAGGAGATTTAGGAATGGTTGCCATCTCCTGAAAAACCCCTGCACTGACCCCCTTAGGGCAAATTTCACCCTCTCCAATTTAATAAACCCTGCCATATCGTTGACCCAGGCCTCCACGCTTGGGGGCCTCGCATCCTTCCACTGAAGAAGAATCCTCCGCTGGGCTACTAGGGACGCAAAGGCCAGAACACCGGCCTCTTTCCCCTCCTGCACTCCCGGCTCCACTGCAACCCCAAATATTGTGAGTCCCCAGCCTGGATTGACCCTGGATCCTACCACCCTCGATACCGTCCTTGCTGTGGTGAATGTGATTCACACTATATATAGTTGCCAATATCACTCCATGTATATATATTCGTTATCTACCCGTTGTAAGATCAATGCTGTATATAGTTGCAAATATAACTCCGTGTATATATGTTCACTATCCACCATTGTAGGTGCAGTTGCACTATCCGACCACCAGGGGGAGTCGCTCTGGGAGTACGCGAGAGTTTGTACTGGACTCCTCCCTTGGCTCCGCCCAGGACTCCTCCCCCTGGGACCGATGTATAAAGATCAGTGCCTTAGAGCCAGCCTGCCAGTTCATCTGAAGTTCAACGACGAATAGGCTGGCTCTGTTGTAAGTGTATTAAAGCCTCTGTTCAGATCCAACTACACGTGTTCGCTGAATTGATGGTTCCATCAATTTAATACACTTAAGAAGCTGCCGAAGTAAAGCATGGAATCCGCTCTAAAATCAGGACATCTAGAACTCGATCCGCAGGATGCAGAGGCGAAAGAAACCTTCTGCCACTGGCTGAAATGTTTTAAGGCCTACCTGGCCGAAATCAGCACCGCTGAAACTACGGAGGAACAAAAGCTCAGCCTACTGCACGCGAGGGTAAGCCACATAATTTCTACACAACTAAATCCAGCTGGTTCCTACACCGCAGCGCTGGCGATTTTGGACAAAATGTATATTAGGCCCATGAATGAGGTCTTTGCCCGTCATGTGTTCACGACTCGCCGACAACGGTCTACTGAAACTTTAGCTGAATTTGCACGCGAGTTGAACAATCTCTCAAATGACTGCAATTACCAGGCCGTAACCGCGGCCGAACATAGGGAGCTTGCTGTGCGGGATGTTTTTGTAGCGGGTCTTCGATCTAGCTATGTACGCCAGAGACTATTAGAAAATGGGGCCCAGGGCTTAGAGACTACCGTAGAGGCTGCTATCACGATGGAAGTTTCCTTCCGCAGCCTCAACTCGTTTCCCGCGGACCCCGCATGGGCCCCCGACCTGATGACCCCTCAAGTCTGTGCCGCAAGGCCCCCCAGCTATCGCGCTGCCACAGCCGGTCGCCCTACTGTCCCAGTCAACTACTCAAGCTATCCAGCTGCTCCAGCTAATTACTCAGCTTCCCCAGCCAGCTACTGAGCTTGCCAAACCAGTTATTCAACTGCTCCAGCCTGCCACTATTCAGCTCCCCAAACCAGTTATTCAACTGCTCCAGCCTGCCACTTCTGTGGACAAAGCCAGCACCCGCGGCAGCACTGCTCAGCCCGATCTGCGACCTGCAGCAGCTGCAGGAAGAAAGGCCACTATGCTAGAGTGTGCCTCGGCAGAAGGGCCCCAGCCCTCAACACCCCAACAGTCCAAAAACATCGCCCCCAGCACCAGCAGGTCCGCGGGGCCCGAAACGCTATGGCCTACACTCAGGCCCCGCCCCCTCCCGCCACGTGCGATCCATGGGGGCCGCCATCTTGGCAAACCTCCACCATGCGGCCGGCCACGTGCGATTCATGGGGGCCGCCATCTTGGATGCCATCTTCATCACCACCCTCCACATGCGATTCACGGGCCGTAGCTGCATCCCCAGACTCAAACAGCTCATCGGAGCAGTACGACCTTCCCGGGCAGTCAGCACATGGCCCGCAACTCAGCGCAGTGTTCCTGCATCAAGCTCGCCAGAACGCAGCGGTATCTACTCAACAGGATGCCCGATCAGAAGAATTTGACTCCCCCGGGCACCCACCACGCGGCCCGCAACTCAACGCGGTCACCCTTCGACCAATCTCGCCCCAAGTATCTGAGAAATTCGATGACGGAGGTCCAGATCAACGGGTACAACACATCGTGCCTCTTCAACACCGGGAGCACAGAGAGCTTCATACACCCAGAGCTGGTAAGACGCTGTTCCCTCCCTATTTATCCCGTCAACCAAACTATGAGCCTCGCTTCGGGCTCCCATTCCATCCAAATCCAAGGCTGCACTACAACAACGCTAACAATTCGAGGCGCTAGCTATTCCAAATTTAAACTGTATGTCTTGCCCGACCTCTGCGTGCCTCTCCTCTTAGGCTTGGATTTCCAATGTAACCTCAAGAGTCTCACCCTCAGCTTCGGCGGGCCCCTGCCCCCACTCACTATCTGCAGCCTCGCCACGCTGCGCATCGCCCCCCCTTCTCTCTTCACCAACCTCACCCCGGATTGCAAACCGGTAGCCACCCGCAGCAGGCGGTACAGCCTGCAGGATAGGATATTTATCAGAAGGGAGGTCCGAAGGCTCCTCAGTGAGGGGATCATAGAGGCCAGTAACAGTCCCTGGAGAACTCAGGTGGTGGTCATCAAGACCGGGGAAAAATTCCGCATGGTCATCGATTATAGCCAGACCATCAATTGCTTTACGCTCCTAGACGTGTATCCCCTCCCCAGAATTGCAGACATGGTAAACCAGATCACCCAATATCGGGTATTTTCCACGGTGGGTCTGAAGTCTGCATACCACCAGCTCCCAATCCGCCCGGAGGACCGCCACTACACGGCGTTCGAGGCCGATAGCCGCCTCTTCCATTTACTCCGGGTTCCCTTCGGCGTCACTAACGGGGTTTCGGTGTTCCAACGAGCAGTGGACCGAATGGTAGACCAGTACGGGCTGCGGGCCACGTTTCCGTATCTGGATAATGTTACCATCTGCGGCCATGACCAGCAGGATCACGACGCCAACCTCCACCGTTTCCTCCAGATGGCCCAAAAATTAAACCTTACATATAACAAGGAGAAATGCGTGTTCCGCACCAACAGACTAGCCATCCTCGGCTATGTCGTGGAGAACGGAGTCCTGTGCCCAGACCCGCACCGCACCACTCCCCCTCCCCCATGGCCCCAAGGCCCTCAAACGGTGCTTGGGGCTCTTTTCGTACTACGCCCAGTGGGTCCCCCAATATGCGGACAAAGCCTGCCCACTCTTCAAGGCCACACTATTTCCCATGTCTGCTGAGGCGCGCCAGGCATTCAGCTGCATCAGGGACGACATCGCCAAAGCAGCCATGCGGGCGGTGGATGAATCCACTCCCTTTCAGGTTGAGAGCGAGGCCTCAGAGGTAGCGCTAGCAGCCACTTTAAACCAAGCAGGGCGGCCCGTTGCATTTTTCTCCCGTACCCTATCCGCTTCAGAACTCCGACACTCCTCAGTCGAGAAGGAAGCACAAGCCATCGTGGAGGCTCTCTGACACTGGAGGCACTACCTCGCACGTAGGAGGTTCACCCTCATTACCGACCAACAGTCGGCCGCCTTCATGTTCGACAACTCGCAAAGGGGCAAAATTAAAAATGACAAAATTCTTCGGTGGAGGATTGAACTCTCCACCTACAATTACGATATCAAATATTGACCAGGGAAGCTCAACAAGCCCTCGGATGCCCTATCCCGTGGGACATGCGCCAGCGCGCAAATCAGCCGCCTAAAAGCCATCCACGATTACCTCTGCCACCCACGGGTCACCCGGCTCGCCCACTACATAAGAGCCCGAAACCTGCCTTTCTCCAACAAGGAGGTAAAAGCGGTCACCAGGGACTGCCCGATCTGCGCGGAGTGCAAACCGCACTTCTATAGACCAGACAGGGCCCACCTGGTCAAGGCTTCTAGGCCCTTTGAACGCCTTGCAATCGATTTCAAAGGGCCACTCCCTTCCACTAACAAAAACATTTACTTCCTTAACATTATTGACGAGTTCTCCCGATTCCCCTTTGCCATCCCATGCCCTGATATGACTTCCCACACAGTCATTAGTGCCCTGCATAGTGTCTTCACCCTGTTCGGTTTCCCCAGCTACGTGCACAGCGACCGGGGTGCGTCCTTTATTTTTTAAAATAATTTTTATTGAAAAATTTTGAATTTATACAACAACAACGAACCGTAATAAAATACCAAAAATAACAATAATATTAGCAATCATAAACATTCGCCCCACCTCCATGAACAACACAGCATATTAATAACAACGCAAATTAACACAATATTAAGTTACATAATAGAAACTACAATAAGGAACACCCCCCCCCCCCCCACCCTCCACCCCTCCCCCCCCCCAACCCTTCCTGGGTTGCTGCTGCTATTGACCAAGATACCTATCTTTGAGCCAGGAAGACCAGAAAAGGCTGCCATCGTTTATAGAACCCTTGTATTGATCCTCTCAGGGCAAATTTGACCCTTTCCAATTTTATAAATCCCGCCATGTCACTGATCCAGGTCTCCACACTTGGGGGCCCCGCATCCTTCCACTGCAGCAAGATCCTTCGTCGGGCTACTAGGGACGCAAAGGCCAGGACACCGGCCATTTTCGCCTCCTGCACTCCCGGCTCTACCGCAACTCCACAAATCGCGAGTCCCCACCCTGGTTTGACCCTGGATCCAACCACGCTCAACACCGTCCCCGCCACCCCCTTCCAGAATTCTTCCAGTGCTGTGCATGCCCAGAACATATGGGCGTGGTTCGCTGGACTCCCCGAACATCTGGTGCACCTGTCCTCACCCCCAAAGAACCTACTCATCCTAGTCCCGGACATGTGGGCCCGGTGCAGCACATTAAATTGGATGAGACTAAGCCTCGCACATGAGGAGGAAGAGTTGACTCTCTCCAAGGCATCCGCCCAAGTCCCGTCCTCTATCTGCTCCCCTAGTTCCTCCTCCCATTTAGCCTTCAGCTCCTCCACTGACGACTCCTCCACCTCTTGCATTACCTTATAAATGTCAGACACCTTCCCCTCTCCGACCCACACCCCCGAAAGCACTCTGTCCATCGTCCCCCGCGAGGGCAGCAAAGGGAATCCCTCTACCTGTCGCCTAGCAAACGCCTTTACCTGCAAGTATCTCAACATGTTCCCTTGGGGAAGCCCAAATTTATCTTCCAGTTCCCCCAGGCCCGCAAACCTCCCGCCAATAAACAGGTCCCTCAATTTACTGATGCCCACCCTTTGCCACCCCCTAAATCCCCCATCCCTGTTCCCTGGGATGAACCGATGATTGCCACCCAATGGAGCCTCCATCGAGCCCCCTGTTTCCCCCCTATGCCGTCTCCACTGTCCCCAGATTCTTAGGGTCGCCGTCACCACTGGGCTTGTGGTAAACCTCTTAGGAGAGAGTGGCAACGGAGCCGTTGCCATGGCACCCAGGCTCGTACCTCTACATGACGCCATCTCCATTCTTTTCCACGCCACCCCTCCCCCCTCCATCACCCATTTACGCACCATTGACACATTGGCCGCCCAATAGTACCCCAAAAGTATGGGCAGCGCCAGCCCGCCTCTATCCCTCCCTCGCTCCAGGAACACCCTCTTCACTCTCGGAGTCCCATGTGCCAACACAAATCTCAAAATACTGCTAGTCACTCTCCTAAAGAAGGCCCTGGGGATAAAGATGGGCAGGCACTGAAAGAGGAACAAGAACCTCGGAAGCACCGTCATTTTGACGGACTGCACCCTCCCCGCCAACGACAATGGCAGAATGTCCCACCTCTTGAACTCCTCCTCCATCTGATCTACAAGTCTGGTGAAATTATGTTTGTGAAGAGTCCCCCAGTCCCTGGCCACCTGCACACCCAGGTACCTAAAGCTCTCCCCTGCCCGCCTAAGCGGGAGCCTACCAATTCCTTCCTCTTGGTCTCCAGGGTGCACCACAAACACCTCACTCTTGCCTAAATTTAGTTTAGAACCTGAAAAGGTCCCAAACTCAGCTAGCAGCTCCATCACCCCCGGCATCCCTCCCACCGGGTCCGCCACATACAGTAACAGGTCATCGGCATACAACGACACCCTATGTTCCTCCCCACCTCGCACCAAACCTCTCCATCTCTCTGAATCCCTCAACGCCATCGCCACGGCTCGATTGCCAGTGCAAACAACAAGGGGGACAGGGGGAACCCTGCCTGGTCCCTCGGTAAAGCCGGAAGTACTCCGACCTCCTCCCATTTGTGGCCACGCACGCCATCGGGGCCTCATATAGCAGCCTTACCCATCTAATAAACACTTCACCAAATCCAAACCTCCCCAACACCTCCCATAAGTACCCCCACTCCACTCTATCGAAGGTCTTCTCCGCATCCAGCGCCACCACTATCTCTGCCTCCCCCTCAATCGGCGGCATCATGATGACATTCAACAATCTCGGCACATTTGTGTTCAGCTGCCTTCCCTTCACAAACCCTGTCTGGTCCTTGTGTACAACCCCTGGCACACAGTCCTCTATCCTGGTGGCCAGGATTTTTGCCAGCACCTTAGCATCCACGTTGAGGAGAGATATGGGCCTGTATGAACCACACTGCTGGGGGTCCTTGTCCCTCTTTAAAATTAACGAGATCAGGGCCCGCGACATCGTAGGGGGCAAAGTCCCCCCTTCCCACGCTTCATTAAGTGTCCGCACCAGCAAGGGGCCCACTAGGTCCACAAACTTATTATAAAATTCCACCAGGAACCCATCGGGCCCTGGTGCCTTCCCTGACTGCATCTTCCCGATCCCCTTAACTAGCTCCTCCAGCTCAATCGGCGCACCCAACCCCTCCACCTGCTCCTCCTGCACCTTCGGGAAAGAAAGCCCGTCGAGGAACCTCTCCATTCCCCTCCTCTCCCCCGTTGGCTCCGACCGGTACAGTTCCCCGTAAAAGTCCTTGAAGACCTCATTCACCTCTACCCCCTTCCGCACCACATTCCCACTCTTGTCTCTCACTCCAGCAATTTCCTTAGCCGCATCCCGCTTGCGGAGCTGATGAGCCAGCATCCTACTCGCCTTTTCACCATGTTCGTACACTGCCCCTTGTGCCTTCCTCCACTGTGCCTCCGCCTTTCTAGTGGTCAGCAAATCAAATTTAGCCTGCAGGCTGCGCCTCTCCCCCAACAGTCCCTCCTCTGGTGCCTCTGCGTACCTCCTGTCTATCTCCAGCATCTTTCCCACCAGTCTATCCCTCTCACTCCTCTCGCTCCTCTCCCTGTGTGTCCGGATGGATATCAGCTCCCCACGAATCACTGCCTTCAGGGCTTCGCAGATCATCCCCACCTGGACCTCCCCCGTATCATTCACCTCGAGGTACCCCTCAATACTTGCCCGGACCCTCCTACACACCTCCTCCTCCGCCAACAACCCCACATCCAACCGCCACAACGGGCGCTGGTCCCGCACCTCCCCCATCTCCAACTCTATCCAATGCGGAGCGTGGTCGGAGATTGCAATGGCCGAATACTCGGCCTCCTCCACTCTCGGAATCAGTCCCCTACTCACCACGAAGAAGTCTATCCGAGAGTGGACCCTATGTACGTGGGAGAAGAAAGAGTACTCCCGTGCCCTCGGCCTCACAAACCTCCATGGATCCACCCCACCCATCTGGTCCATAAACCCTCTCAGTACCTTGGCCGCCGCCGGCCTCCTACCCGTCCTAGAGCTGGACCGATCCAGTGATGGATCCAACACCGTATTGAAGTCCCCCCCATGATCAGACCTCCCGCCTCCAGATCCGGGACCCGTCCCAACATACGTCCCAATTTGGGGCATACACACTAACAAGTACCACCTTCTCTCCTTGTAGCCTGCCCCTAACCATAACATACCTACCCCCCCTTATCCGCCACCACCTCCGATGCCTCAAACGACACATTTTTCCCCACCAGAATCGCCACTCCCCTGTTCTTCACATCCAACCCAGAGTGGAAAACCTGCCCCACCCATCCCTTCCTCAGACGGACCTGGTCCGCCACCTTCAGGTGGGTCTCCTGAAGCATTGCCACATTTGCCGTTAGCCCCTTCAGATGAGCAAGTACCCTTGACCGCTTCACCGGCCCATTCAATCCTCTCGCATTCCAGGTGACCAACCGAATCAGAGGGTGTCCCGCCCCCCTCCCCCGCCGACTAGCCATAGCCCGTCGGCTGCCCGCCCCAGGCCAGCACCTCCTGCCCGACCCAGTCCCCACAGCGACAACACCTCACCTCTGTCCCCCCAGCCCCCACCAGCTCCTTCCTGACTCTACCAGCAGCAACCCGGTATTCCCCTTCCCCCCCCCCCCCCCCCCCCCCCCCGCTTCCCCCCCCCCCCCAGGCTAGGAACCCTCCTAACCGCGAACCGTCCTCCATTGTACTTCCGTGGGTCAGCTAACTTCTGCTGACCCCGGAAACGCCCGCCAATAACCCGACCCCTCCCAAAGTGGGATCATCCCCCAATCTATCCCTCCTCCATGCACCGCTCCAGCGCGGGGAAGTGCCAGTTAAGGCCCCGCCTCCCCCCGTCATCGTCTCCACCCCCCAGCCCCGCAGCGCGGGAAACCAGAGGAATGCCCGTGCTTTCGCACTGCTCCACCACACCCTTCTGACGCAGCTCCCAAATACCAGCCCCACTCCATACCCCCAACCCGACATAGAATACAACAAACACCCCCAACCCTCCCCGCAAGATACAAAACTCAAACAATGCCCCACAGCAAAAAAAAATAACAGAACAACACCCCCATAAATAACCGTATCAAAATTGCAAAAGTACAAAAAAAGAGAACACAGCAACAGCAGAATCCAGCACTAAAATATTACAACTGACCCCGCAACCCCCAACCCCTAGTTCAAGTCCAGTTTCTCCGTCCGCACGAAGGCCCACGCCTCCTCCGGGGAATCAAAATAATAATGCCGGTCCGAATAAGTTACCCACTGGCGCGCAGGCTGCAACTTTCCGAACTTTATCTTTTTCTTGTAAAGCACCTCTTTCGTCCGATTAAACCCGGACCGCCGCTTAGCCACCTCCGCACTCCAATCCTGGTATATCCGTACTACCCCATTCTCCCAATTGCTGCTCTTCACCTTCTTGGCCCAGCGTAGCACACACTCCCGATCACTGAACAGGTGGAACCTCACCAGCACCGCACGCGGGGGTTCATTCTCCTTAGGCCTCCTGGCCAGTACTCTGTGTGCTCCCTCCAGCTCCAAGGGCAGATGGAAAGACCCGGCCCCCACTAGCGAGCTCAGCATCGTAGCCACGTAGGTTGTCAGGTCCGACCCCTCCAGCCCCTCCGCAAGGCCCAAGATCCGCAGATTTTTCCGCCTCATGCGTTGATCAAGCTCCTCGAAGCGTTCCTGCCACTTCTTGTGGAGTGCCTCGTGCCCCTCCACCTTACTCACGAGGATCCCGGCCTCCTCCTCTCGTTCAGTGGCCTGCGTCTGCAACTCCTTGATGGCAGCACCCTAGGTCGTCTGAATCTCCGAGAGCCTTCTGTTCGTTTTCTGCAGAGAGCTCAGTACTTCAGCCCTGAAGTCTGCAAAACAGCGCAGGAGAGCAGCTTGTTGCTCCAGGGCCCACTGCTTCCACTCCTCTGGAGCTCCGCCGGCCGCCATCTTGGATTCCTTCCCCCGTTTTTTCTGGGGAGCTGCTGCCGTTTTTTCCCCCTTTCCACTCCGAGTTCGAGTCATGGACTGCGGGGAAAGTCGATCAGCACACCTTCTCCCACCGGGAGACGTCGAAAAATTTCCGCTTTGGGCTCTAAAAAGAGCCGAAAAGTCCGTTTAAAACGGGAGCTCCCAAATGTGCGGCTTCCTACGTCATCGCTGCCACCGGAACGGGGTGCGTCCTTTATGAGTGACGAGCTGCGTCAGTACCTGCTCGACAAGGGCATCGCCTCGAGCAGGACTACCAGTTACAACCCCAGGGGGAACGGACATGTGGAGAGGGAGAACGCGACGATCTGGAAGACCGTCCTACTGACCCTCAGGTCCAGGAAGCTCCAAGTTTCCCAATGGCAGGAAGTCCTCCCTGACGCGCTCCACGCAATTAGATCCCTCCTGTGTACAGCTACCAACCAAACCTCCCACGAGCGGTTCTTCATTTTTTTCAGGGGCACTACCACAGGGGTCTCACTTCCGGCGTGGCTGAGGACGCCAGGCCCGGTTCTCCTAAGGAAGCACGTCAGGGCGCACAAGACCGATCCCATTGTTGAAAAGGTGCGCCTGCTTCATTCCAACCCACAGTACGCATTTGTTGAGTTCCCGGACGGTCGCCAGGACACAGTATCCCTCCGGGACCTGGCACCCGCTGGATCCAGCCCCCCATCTACCCCCACCGAGGAACTCCTTTCCCCGTTCCCTATGCGGCCGCCCCCTTGCGCCCCTGATTCTGCGAGCTCACCCCACCAGTCCCGAGCGCCAGCACCAGCCCGGCCCCCGCGCCCCCAGTCTCCATTTGACCAGGAGGTGTATGAGGCTCGGACAAGACTCGCCCCGGAGCAGGCAACAGTACCCCAGACCTCGACGCCCGCCCAGCCACCGCAAGAGGCTGCAACACCGGTGCTCCGCAGATCAAAATGGACAATTCGTCCACCAGACAGGCTGACTCTTTGAGCCATCACCCCCGGCGGACTTGATTTTTTTAACAGGGGGTGAATGTGGTGAATGTGATTCACATTATATATAGTTGCCAATATCACTCCATGTATATATGTTCGTTATCTACCCGTTGTAATATCAATGCTGTATATAGTTGCCAATATGACTCCGTGTATATATGTTCACTATCCACCATTGTAAGGGCAGTTGCACTATCCGACCACCAGGGGGAGTCGCTCTGGGAGTACGTGAGAGTTTGTACAGGGCTCCTCCCTTGGCTCCGCCCAGGACTCCTCCCCCTGGGACCGATGTATAAAGATCAGTGCCTTAGAGCCAGCCTGCCAGTTCATCTGAAGTTCAACGACGAATAGGCTGGCTCTGTTGTAAGTGTATTAAAGCCTCTGTTCCGATCCACCTACACGTGTTCGCTGAATTGATGGTTCCATCACTTGCTACACCCTTCCAAAATTCCCCCTGCGCTGGGCATGCCCAGAACATGTGGACATGGTTTGCTGGGCTCCCTGAGCACCTAATACACCTGTCCTCGGTCCCAAAAAACCGGCTCATCCTTGTCCCGATCATATGAGCCCTATGCAGCACCTTAAACTGTCTGAGGCTAAGCCTCGCACACGAAGAGGAGGAGTTCACCCTTTTTAGGGCATCCGCCCACGTCCCCTCCTCAATCTCCTCACCCAGCTCCTCCTCCCATTTATCTTTCAGCTCCTCCACCGAGGCCTCGTCGACCTCCTGCATCACCTGGTACACTTCCGAGATCCTCCCCTCTCCAACCGATACCCCCGAGAGCACCCTGTCCTGGACCCCACGCGGCGGCAGCAGGGGGAACCCCGCCACCTGCCGCATGACAAACGCCCTTACTTGCATGTACCTAAAGGTGTTCCCTGGGGGAGCCTGAACATCCTTTCCAGCTCACCCAGGCTCACAAACTTCCCATCTATGAACAGGTCAACCAGCCTCCTGACACCTGCCCTGTGCCAACTCAGGAACCCGCCATCAATCCTCCCCGGAAAAAAACGGTGGTTCCCCCATATCGGGGACTCCATCGAGGCCCCCACCTCCCCCCTGTGCCGCCTTCATTGCCCCCAAATCTTGAGGGTAGCTGCCACCACCGGGCTCGCGGTATACGTCATCGGAGGGAGCGGCAGCGGCGCCGTTGCAAGCGCTTCCAGGCTCGTACCCACACAGGATGCCATCTCCAGCCTTTTCCATGCCGCCCCCTCCCCGTCCATTACCCACTTACGCACCATCGCTGTGTTGGCAGCCCAATAATACCCACAGAGGTTGGGCAACGCCAGCCCCCCCCCCATCCCTGCCCCGCACTAAGAACACCCGTCTCACCCTTGGAGTCCCGTGTGCCCACACAAACCCTGTAATGCTCCTGTGAACCAGCCTGAAAAAGGCCTTCGGGATAAGGATGGGGAGGCACTGGAACAGGAACAGAAACCTCGGGAGCACCGTCATCTTGACTGACTGCACCCTACCCGCAAAGACAGCGGCAGCATGTCCCACCTCTTAAACTCCTCCTCTATTTGCTCCACCAGCCTTGTGAGGTTTAGCTTATGCAAGGCCCCCCAGCTCCTGGCCACCTGAACCCCCAAGTACCTGAAGCTCCTCTCCGCCCTTTTCAGTGGGAGCCTCCCAATTCCCCCCTCCTGGTCCCCCGGTGTACCACAAACAGCTCGCTTTTCCCAAAGTTAAGCTTATACCCTGAGAAATCCCCAAATTCCCGGAGAATCCCCATCACCACCGGCATTCCCCCCACCGGGTCCGCCACATACAACAATAGGTCACCCGCATAGAGCGACACTCGGTGCACCTCCCCACCCCGGACCAGCCCCCTCCAATCCCCCGACTCCCTCAGCGCCATAGCCAGGGGTTCAATTGCCAGCGCAAAAAGTAGGGGGAACAGGGGACACCCCTGCCTCGTCCCTCGGTATAGTCGAAAATACTCCGATCTCCTCTTATTCGTGGCCACACTCGCCATCGGGGCCTCATACAACAGCCTCACCCAACTGACAAACCCCTCCCCAAACCCGAACCTTTCCAGCACCTCCCACAAGTACCCCGACTCGACCCTATCAAAGGCCTTCTACGCATCTAGCACCACCACTATCTCCGCCTCCCCTTCCACCGCCGGCGTCATAATAACGTTCAAGAGCCTCCGTATATTAGTGTTCAGCTGCCTCCCCTTCACAAACCCCGTTTGATCCTCGTGGATAACTTGCGGCACACAATCTTCTATCCTCGTGGCTAAGATCTTTGCCAACAACTTGGCGTCCACATTCAGGAGTGAGATCGGCCTGTATGACCCACACTGCAGGGGATCCTTGTCTCGCTTAAGTATCAAGGAGATCAGCGCCCGAGACATCGTCAGGGGCAAAGCCCCCCCCCCCCCCCTCGCCTTGTTGAAGGTCCTAACCAACAGGGGGCCCAGCAGGTCTGCATACGCCTTGTAAAATTCAACCGGGAACCCATCCGGCCCCGTCGCCTTCCCCGACTGCATGTTCCCTATCCCTTTAACCAGCTCCTCAAGCTCAACTGGCGCCCCCAGACCCTCCACCCGTCCCTCCTCCACCCTCGGGAATCTCAGCCGGTCCAAAAAGCGCCCCATCACCCCCTTCACCGCCGGAGGTTCTGACCGATATAGTCTCTCATAAAAGTCCCTGAAGACCCCATTAATGTCTACCCCCCTCCGCACCACATTTTGTCCCCGGTCCTTAACTCCACCAATCTCCCTAGCTGCATCCCGCTTACGGAGCTGGTGTGCCAGCATCTTACTCGCCTTCTCCCCATACTCGTACACCGCACCCTGAGCCTTTCTCCATTGAGCCTCCGCCTTTCTGGTGGTCAACAAGTCGGACTCAGCACGAAGGCTGCGCCGCTCCCTCAGCAATCCCTCCTCCGGGGCCTCTGCGTACCTCCTGTCCACCCTCACCATCTCCCCCACCAATCTCTCCCTTTCTCTCTGCTCCCCTCTCTCCCGGTGGGACCGAATGGAGATCAACTCCCCCCAAACCACCGCCTTCAGCGCCTCCCAGACCGTCCCCACTCGGACCTCCCCATTATCGTTGGCCTCCAGGTAACTCTCGATGCATCCTCGAACCCGCACCCTCACATCCTCATCCGCCAGCAGCCCCACCTCCAAGTGCCACAACGGCCGCTGGTCCATCTCCTCCCCCAGCTCGAGGGCCACCCAATGTGGGGCATGGTCAGAAATGGCTATCGCCGAGTACTCAGCGTCTACTACCCCCGCAATCAGCGCCCTACTCAAAACAAAGAAGTCGATCTGGGAGTAGGCCTTATGCACATGGGAGAAGTATGAAAATTCCCTGGCGCTCGGCCTCGCGTACCTCCAAGGATCCACCCCTCCCATCTGGTCCATAAACCCCCGCAGGCCTCCGACCCGTCCTGGAACTGGATCGATCCAGTGGCAGATCCAGCACCGTGTTGAAATCCCCCCCATTATCAGGCCCCCCACCTCCAAATCTGGAATCTGGCCCAACATGCGCCGCATGAAACCCGCATCATCCCAATTCGGGGCATGACCAGCACCACCCGCTCCCCTTGCAGCTTGCCGCTCACCATCACGTACCTCCCGCCGCTGTCTGCCACCACACTCGACGCCTCAAACGACACCCTCTTCCCCACCAGGATCGCCACGCCCCAGTTTTTTGCATCCAGCCCCGAATGCAACACTTGGTCCACCCACCCCTTCCTCAACCTGACCTGATCCGCCACCTTCTGGTGCGTCTCCTGAAGCATAGCCACATCCGCCTTCAGCCCCCTCAGGTGCGCGAACACGCGGGACCGTTTGACCGGCCCATTCAGTCCCCTCGCATTCCAGGTGATCAGCCGGATCGGAGGGCCACCTGCCCCCCTCCCCCGTCAACTAGCCATCACCCTTCCGTAGTCCGCCACGTGCCCGCGCCCCCCACTCAGTCCTCAGCGACAGACCGGCATCCTGATCCCCTCTGCACGCTCCAGCTCCTTCTTGGCCATTCCAGCAGCAACCCGGTATCCCCCCCCCCAGGCTAGGGCCCCCCCAGCTGCGTAACTCCGGTCGTTGTACTTCCGTAAGTCAGCCGACTCCTGCTGACCCCGGCTGCTCCCACCACCCAAATTACCCTCCCAGTGTCCCCCAACCATTCCCCCAATGCCGACCCCGCCCCCTGCTTCTCCAGCGCAGGAGAGAGGCCCGCGCCCCCATCCCAAGCTCCGCCCCCCCGACCCAAAACGCGGGTAGACAGGCACATGACCCAACAGGGCCACGAACCCCACCCAAACCCGTAACCAGTGAAATAATAAAAATCCCAACATGATATAAAACACCCAAGTAAACAGATAACAGTCCCGAAAAGCAGATAAGAAAAGGCAAGACAGCAAAAAAAAAAACATCGTCCAATAGAACCAAAAAGAGCGAAAGGACATCAAGGAGGACAAAGCCTCCGGGCTGCGTATAACGTTCCCCAGCCCCCTGTCCTCAGTTCAAGTCCAGCTTCTCTGCCTGGTCAAAAGTCCAAGCGTCCTCCGGGAGTCAAAATAAAGTTGGCGGTCTTTATAAGTGACCCACAGGTGTGCCGGCTGTAACAGGCCAAACTTGACCCCCTTCTTGTGGAGCACTGCCTTCGCCCGGTTAAACCCAGCCCTTCTCTTCGCCACCTCCGCACTCCAGTCCTGGTAAATCCTGATCTCCGTATTCTCCCACTTACTACTCCTCTCCCTCTTCGCCCAACGAAGCACACACTCACGGTCGACCAAGCGTTGAAATCGAACCAGCACCGCCCTGGGTGGCTCGTTCGGCCCGGGCTTCCACAGCCGCACTCAATGGGCACCCTCCAGCTCCAGGGGTCCCCGGAACGACCCCGCGCCCATCAGAGAGTTCAGCATCAGGACCACGTAGGCCCCCAAATCCGAACTTTCCAGCCCCTCCGGGAGGCCCAAAATTCGCAGATTCTTCCGGCGGGAGCGGTTCTCCACCTCCTCCATCCTTGCCAACCATTTCTTATGAAGTGCCTCGTGCGGCTCCACCTTCACCGCCAGGCCGAGGAGTTCGTCCTCGTTCTCCAAAGCCTTTTGCTGCAGCTCCCAAATCTCCGCCGCCTGAGCCGTCTGAGTCACCTGGAGCCTGTCCAGCGATGCCCTCAACGGCTCTAGGATCTCAGCTTTTAGTTCCTGGAAGGAGCGCAGCAGCAGCTCCTGCTGCTCCCTCGCCCACTGCTGCCATGCTGCCGGTTCCCCGCCTGCCACCATCTTGTCCTTTTTGCCTCGCACCTTCTTCTGCTGCAAAGTTGATTTTCTGGTCGCTCCACTTCTAGCCCAGCCCATCCACCGGCCGCCAAATGCCGAGGCTGCGGTCCCACCTGGGGAAAAATCAAATCAGCGCCGTTGCGGGCCCTTAAAAGAGCCCTTGGTGAAATATTTTCCAGTTGTTCCCTTTGATGCTAGAATCCAGCTTTCACAAGGGCCCTCAGGTCAGCTTGAGGCCTCTAACACAGCCCTTCCCCCACCAGCATGCTGAATAGGCTTTTGTCTCTCTGCTGCAGCCCCAGCCAAATCCTACACTGTTTCTGCGGGACTGAAAACCAAGAAACATATCATTCCTGGGTGAAAAACTCCTCCTACATTCACCTATACTTTTTCATAAAAATTCCACTCCATATTGCTTAAAAAAGAGCTCTTTTCTGTGATCTTAGCAGGAGCTGCCGTGTGTGTGACCACTCACTCCATGGTGCACACCGGAAGTCCCTTGCTTATCCAAATTTTTGGTTATGGTGTCCAATAGTAAACATCACCACTTATTTGACATACCTTTAGAAAAATACTTTCTACATTCAAGTACTACTGCCATCTTAACATCAAAAGGAAATGGACATATGCATGATGAACAGATGCTGAATGGCTCCATTTTTATACGAATCCAGACATGCTGTTTATACTTTATTGACTGACAAACAATATATCTTAACAATGTCCATAAATATTTATCATGCTTGATTCTCAAAAAATTATAATTACCAAAATATTCATGACGTAGTTTTAAAATACAGTGCCTCATGAAGGACATGATGTCATGGCTGGCACAGCTACTTCCCACAAAGTGAGTTATCATCAGGGTATTTGGGTTTTTCTGTGTGAAGTGTTTTAGCCAGTTGCAGATCACTGCTGACTTGCCACAGCCTTTCTCTCCGCAAAGTAATAGAACAGATGTACCACCTTTCAGTCTACAAATCAACCAGAAGAAAAAATATCAGAAAGCGATCAACTTAGAATCTTAAAAAAATTACAGCACAGGAGGCCATTCGGTCCACCTTGTCCATGCCAGCCTGAGGACACCCAGGTGCCCTTTCTAATCACACCTTCCTGCAGCCTGTCCATATCATGTAGCTTAGAACACTTAAGGTGAAAGGTCAGGTACTTTTTAAAAGAGTTTAGGGTCTCTGCCTCCACCACCAAATTGGGCAGCGAATTCCAGACTCCATCTACCTCTGTATAAAAAACTGCCTCCTCATGTCCCCTCTATACCTTCTGCCTCTTATCTTGAAACTATGTTCCCTGGTTCTAGAATTCTCCACCAAGGGAAACAATGTTATCCTTTGAAGTTTAACCCTCCCCACCTCTATTCTTTTTTTACTTTTTAAGAGTACCCATTATTTTTTTCCAATTAAGGGGCAATTTACCTGGCCAATCCATCTACCTTGCACATCTTTGGGTTGTGGGAATGAAACCCACACAGACACGGAGAATGTGCAAACTCCACAGACAGTGACCCGGGGCCGGGATTGATCCCGGGTCCCCAGCGGCGTAGGCAGCAGTGCTAACCACTAAGCCACCGTGCTGCCATTTTTACAAAATAAATTTAGAATATCCAATTTTTTTTTCTCCCCAATTAAGGGGCAATTTGGGATGGCCAATCCATCTACACTGCACATCTTTGGGCTGTGGGGGTGAGACCCACGCAGACACAGGGAGAATGTGCAAACTCCACACGGACAGTGACCCAGAGCCGGGATCGAACCTGGTACTTTGGCACTGTACGGCAGCAGTGCTAACCACTGCGCCACCGTGCTGCCCTTTACTTATTATTCTAACACGACATCCATGATGATTCCATGAAGCTGCTAATAAAGTAACTGTTCAATATGGATTTCCCGGCACTGTAGCATGGATTATTTCTCACAAATGTTTTAAATATTCTTGATCTGATCAAAGAGAAAATCGCAACAGTATATAGTTTTTTTTCTCAACGTGGTGCTCCTTCAGATCTTGTAGAGCAGTTGTAGCATCCCTACCTTTAAGCCAGGTTAATTATCAGCCTGAGAATCCTCCCAGTACGCCTGAGGGCAGGTAGTGAGAGTGGGAAATTTTCCTGGTCAACCATACAGTAGCACACATGGATCAATGCAATACAAGTTCATAGTCGCTAACACCCTCTTAGGGCATTGTGCCTGAAGGAGAAGGAGAAGGTGTTCCTTCCGGATTAAAGTATTGCTCCTTCCCTGTAATTTGTGACTTGTTTATATCCAGGACTTTATTCAGTTGGCTCGGTCAAAACAAACGTTACACTAATTCTTCATCCAGTTCTTTAGAAGGAATTTGAAGAACGATTGAATGCATAAATTTAACATTTAAACTATGTATATATTTCTGCATTTTATTGTAAAATTTCCACCTCTCCCCATTTTAAATTTCATCTTCCACAAAATCATTTTCTGGTTGCAGGAATGCATAGAAATTGATCTGCATTCATAATTGTTGTTTCACACACAAATTTATCATCATCCAGTATTGCGATCTTAGCTGCGATAGATTTGAAGTGCCAGACTAATGAAATCATTGTCATGGCAGTATTAGCACCAAGCATCAATTATTATAAAAGAACATATTAAAACTAACAGTTTGGAAAAATATTGAGAGAATTAACAGCAAGAATAAAATCGGTATCAGCGAATGGAAATGTAATAGAACAAGACCAAGAAAGGAATTCAAAATATAAAGCCACAAAGTTTAATGATCTTATGTCATGTTCTTGAACATTACAATTGCACACGCCTGAATCAAATTCAAGGTTTTCTCTTTTTGTCTACTGCACCTTGGCATCATTGTATATAAGACACTGGCACGCTTCAAGTCAGGTAATCCATTGTTGGCTTCAATTTGAATGTCACGATGGGAAGCAACGGCAAATGTGTCTAGAATTTCAAAAACCTTCTGTGTTTCTGTTGTTCGCACAAAAACTTGGCAATACCTTTGAGAAAATGCTTCATGATAACAAAGTTCTAGATAACTTTCATGATCTGAAAGAGAGAACATTCCTGGCAAGTTTCATTTATTCCAATGCTACACAGTTCAATGACAACAGTTAATATGTGCTACATTTGGTTTAATTAAAATTACTATAGGATGCTGTAATATATCTTCAATTACAATATTGCAAAGTAGACTCTATAAAGCCAATGTTCTAAGACATCCAGTCTAACAATAACACATAGACTAAAATCTTCAAAAGGTCTATTGTGGAGTTTTTATAAGTAACCTAATTTTATAATGCACTGGCTATTACTATATGACTATGTGACACACTGTTTTTTTAATTCAAGGCACCACAGCTGGACAACAGGATGAATGGTTTATCATTAGCTTCACATTACAGGCAAATCTAGAAGCTAATCTGCCGTATACTATTATCAGTGAATAATTCTTAAATCCATTCATTTCAAATGTATATTGATGGCCGTTTCATTCTCATCAAAACCAGGGGGTGGATAATATGTCTTTTGCGGGCTTTCATTCCTGCTTTCTCTCTGTAAATGTCAATTTTATTAATGTGATATGTTAACTGTCCAATCAAAATATGATTTTATGCTGTTCTGAGGAAACTGCTAGCCCAGCACCTTAAGAACTGTATGATATTTTTCACATTTCAAATTTGACTAAAATAGATGTTCCATGCTGTTTTTGTTTATACCCACCAAATAAATCCTACCTTCTGTTTAATGATTATGCAGTTATCAGTATGATAATGTAATGGCAATAATAAAGTCATGGGACGGGATGCTCCGTCCCGCCGCGCCACATTTCTGCCTCACCCCGCCAGCAGGATGCTCCGTTACGTCGGTCGGTCAATGGGGTTTCCCATTGTGGGGCAGCTCCATGCTGTCGATAAACCTATTTTGGCATCCCGGCGGCGGAGAATCCCGCCCAAGTTGTCTTAGGTTCCGCACTCCCTGAGGTTAACTTAAGCATTTACCTTTGGCTTGTAAAAAGGAAATAAGCACAACTATCAGAAGT